>NC_041020.1:49407035-49710065 GCF_004193775.1 Glycine soja
AAAATTCAAAAAGATTTCCAGGTACAAACGAAGTGCATAATCACTTATATAATTAGTACTTGTCAAAGCAATTGAAGTACATATCAATGCATTAATTAACTATTAAGTATAATAAATAAGAAAATCAAACAACGCAATGAAAAAAATGGTTACTTCACTAATAGAAAAATATTTTTCATATAGATTATTTTTTTAATTTTTAGATTTATTACAACTTATAAGAAATATGTAATTAGTTGATATAGATTGATTCTGGAATCAATATAAAAGATCACATCTTTTTTTTTTCTTTCTAAAAATAAGATATTTTCATAGTCAAAAGTTATGAGACGTGAAAATCATATATAATCACATAATCGAATTCTTGTCAACATGTTTAAGAAATTCAATTATCTATCAATTATATTTAACCTTATCGGTAGATCACTTTTACATTGAACACTAATCTATAAAAAAAATACTAATTTTTTATATTAGTTGTGGTTAAAAATTGTATAAGAAATTATTTTTCTATATGGGTTATTTTTACAAATGAGTGACATTTTACCAGATCACATGATGACAACAAGTTAGAAGTTTAGGGTTTGTTTATTTATTATTTTTTAAAAGTATTTTTCAGTATAATATATTCATTTTTTAAAAAATAAGTATTTTAATATTCTACTTTCAATATTTTATCATTTATATTTTTCCATCCAGTATCTTATCTTTTTATTTTTTATTTTTATTTTCTAAAATTTGTCTTTTTACAAAAATAATGCATACATTTACTTTGTACTCTACCAGTAAATAAAGTAAATTTTTTAATGTTGACAATACTTGCATATTATTGAACTCCTTTTAAAATCAAAAAATCGAAGTACAATATAACACCTTTAGTTTTCTTCTTTTTAGGAGTAATCTTATTTTTCTCAGTTACATTGCTTGCCTAATAATATTAAACTCTTTAAAAATAAAAAAGTCTAGAATTAGATTGAGTGCACTGCACATTAAAATGATATGCGTAGACGTCCACGGTGGGACTCGAACCCACAATCTCCCGCTCCGGAGGCGAGCGCCTTATCCATTAGGCCACGCGAACTTCATTGTCTTTTCTGTTCATAACTTACTGCTTTATTAATTAATTGCTTCAAACTGCTTTTGCTTAAACTTTTTTTGGCTGCTTGCTTACAGTAGGGCCCGTTGATAATATAATAATGATAATTATGTGGCCCGTTGATGTGGTTTTATGATTATTATGTTAGTTGTTAGTTTCAAATGTACAACTAATCAAATATCTTTTGAACTTGGATCATCCATAGATACCTTGTCTTTGCACTCCACATAAGAATGAAGCTGTTAAAACGAAACATTAACAAATTGTTTAAATGGTTCTTCCATTTTTAGTTTATGTTTCTCACCTTTATAAATATTAGAATCATAATGTAGTTCACTAAATTAATCGACTTCAAGCAATTTCTTTCTCTTAGTTTACATTTATTTTTCATGCACTATACCGCACTCAATTATATTATGTCAATCTAAAAATATATTTGAATGACTTCCAATTTTTTAGGCCTACTATTAACACAATTAACAAAAGATTAAAATGTAATTATTGTCTCTCTATTCTTTTAAAGTTGTAATTTTATTAATTTCTCCTATTTTTTTTATTTGAGACATTTGTTTTCTTGGTTTAAAAAATTCATGATTTTAGTCTTAATATTTTAATTAAGACATTTCATTCTATATATATATTTTTAAAAATCAGTTATTTTAGTTTTTTTTTATGGGCATTATTGTAATTCCTGTGACTAATTTGAAACATTTTCTAACACTTGCATGTTTATAAGCCACATGATAGATGTTTTTTTATATTATTTAATTATTGATAAACATAATTTATAAGAAAACGAATTCAAAAAATGCAAGTCAAGGTTTTAAATTAGTTACAAAGATTAAAATCGTAAATTTTGAAAAATAATAGAATGAAAATTATATTTTAATTTTAAAATAAAATAAAATTTATCTCATCAAGTGTGTATATCCATGGCTTTCACCTATAAAAAAGGACACAAGTGCTACATTTAAACATGTTATCCTACATTTAGGTTGATTTGCTAGGGTTTTTTTTTTTTATTGCTCCAAAGCTCGCTAATTTTAATTATGATTTAAATTTTTCTGGTTTACCCTTGACCAAGTTATTATTTGTGCCTTAGAAGCAATCTTATTTTTACGTTTACTATAAAAGGATTAATTTATCTTTAGAAAAAAAAAAGAATCTCAACTTTTAGTTAAAAAAATTTAAAATTGATTTTAACAAATTTACAATTTATTATACATACATAGTATTTGTTGATTTTCTTAGTCATGGTTATTTTTTTAAATGAATAACTTATTTTAGTAGGCGTTTAGTTTTATTAATTTTTTAAAATAATAATTTATATTTTTATCTTGATAAAAATGATTTTTTTAACTTTAATCTATAATTCATATTTGATTTAGATTAAAGTTAGAAAAAATAAAAAAAATGAAGTAATTAAATACAAGTAATTAAATAACGTGTTAAAATTCAAATTCAATTATTTAAATAATATTTAAATTCAAATTCAAATTCAATTGTTAGTATAAATAATCTTTAATCAAACTTTATTTATCGTGATTCAAGTCCATATTAAAAAAAATCAAAATAACCAGGACTAAAAGCAAAACCCTATACAACTCAAAATTCAGTCATACACTGAGAGAGAGAGAGAGAGAGATAACATCGTTGCAGTGGCGCGCCCAATGGCTCTGGGAATCTCAAACATACTGCACTGCCCCAAATTGAGTTTCTCCCACAACAATTTTCGCCCAAAAGTTTCAACCTCTCTCAGCCTCAGGTCATCCATTTCTCTCTCTGTTTCTATCCACTTAGTAAGATTATATTCCCGTTTCTATTTCTCGATTTCGCATATGACGCGTTTCTTATCTTTGTGGAGCTCATTTCTAGTTTGCAGGGTTAATAAAATGCAATTTGGTGTGAATTTTCAGGTTTCCCCAGACAGCAGCACGGAGTGATAGAAAGATCATCTGTGCTGCTGCATCTGCGGCTGGAAGCTCTAATCCCGATGGTGAATTTAATCCTTATGAGGTAAAAAGTGAAAACTTCACTATAATTTTTGGAATTTGAAGTCATTCGAGTTGTATCTGAGTTGCTGTGATGCGATGTAGGTGCTAGGTGTAAGCCCTATTGAGAAATTTGACATGGTCAAGGCAGCATATGCTAAAAAAAAGAAGGAGGCTGAGATGAACGGCGATGAAGCAACTGCTTCTAGAGTAGGTTAACCGTTTTCCTTTGTTTTTGGATAAAATTGTTTTGATAACTATTGGCATTCCAACAATATTATATTGTGGAACAGTCTGTGATGTCATTGCTGACTTGGCAACTAGCTTTCCAAGTTTCAAATAGGTGAGGTTGATTGTTTGCAATCATGTTTGGAAATTGAAAGTATGAGCCGAGCAATATGTATAATATTTAAGTTTACTTTTAATGTTTGTCCTCCATAGTAAAACTCACATATGTGGTATAAGAGGTTGATGATTCCATTATTTTTGTGGTTCTTATTGATGTGTATTGATATATGATTTTTCTCAATGTTTAATGCACTGATGTGTGGGATTTTGTGTTGTGAATGTATGATTCAGCTGGAAAAGGCATATGACAAACTCATGATGGCTCAATTGTCTAATCGGAAAAAGGGTGTGACTTTTGGATCATTTAAGGTAATGTAGGGGAATCTTTCCTTTTGTGGACACTTAAAATTACCCACATAACTTGGTGGCATGACAACACTGAAATACTTTTTGTTTAACTTGTGTTTGAGGTTGAAGCTACTTTGTTAATTTAGTTTTGGATGTATTTGATGCATTCTATATTCACTGGACTTCCTTTGACAAAGTAGCTGTAATTTTATGGAACATCTCTTTTGACTATGTCCCCCTTCTCAAAATAGTGCCATAATCTTGAATTCTTGATATTTTTCATTATTTTCTTTGGGCTGCTTTGGGTGAGCAGGTGGGGGAAGTTAGACAGAATGACATGATGAAGTAACTGCCAGGATTATGATTTATCAATTCCTGTCTTAGTATCATAATCATTGATAATTCTATGCGGAGTATACCCACCCAATCGTGATTTTTACTTCAGCTATGCAAATCTTTAATGGTTAGCATGGGCAGTGGATATTGAAAAAGTATACAACAATCATGATTTTTGTTTCAGCTATGCAATGCTTTCATGTTTAGCATGGGTTGTAGATATTGAAAAGCACACAACTATCTCCCTAGGAGATACCTTTATGGAAAAAATTGTTCATTCAAATATGTATTGTGCCTTCTTCCTATTGTTTTCCCCAAGTATTTGACCCCAAGAGAAATGCTAGTAACACACTCTTTACTACTAGTTGAAATTTATTGGAAATCACATTATTTTGTGTGTCCCACTACATATTTAATGAGTTCCACTCATAATTTTGTAGTTTCCAATAAATTTTAACCAATAATATATAGTGTGTGAGAGAAACGATGTGTTAGAGTGTGTTGGTAGCACTGCTCTTGACCCCAATGTTTTTTTTTTGTTTGCATCTCAAAACCTTAATGTACCCATTAAACTAAATGCAGGTTTCAAAGGAGATCAAGTATGCGGACAAGCTTCCAGTTATACCTTGGGGGCCAAGGTTTAATGTTGCTTCTTATGATTAATGACATTGTAGTTTTGTTGTTGCTACCATAAGTTTACTAAAATAATTGGCAATGTTACTTTCATGGACTATTCAATATTGAACTTCTCTAGGTTGACATGTTTCCTGTCTAGTTATCTGACTGGATGATGTGGTAGGTCATTGCTGGGACCACTAGGCTGTTTTGCTGCATGACAGTTGTCCCCATGTTATTACCCACCCCCCCCCCCCCCCCCCCAAAAAAAAAAAATTACATTGAATTTGTGTAAATCTAATCTAAATCAAACATGGTTACAGCATATAATGATTGTTACAAAGGAAATGATCACTTGTTTTTCAAAAGCTCTTTTAGAAAGTTGACAAAAATAGGTGATATTTCTTTAAAATAAGCTGAGTCAAACAAGCACTTAATCAATCTGTCAATTAAACAGTATTAATTAGGGTATCCTTTATTCTTGATATGATCCAATTACTCTTATATTATTGCTTTGAGAAGATCATGCTAGGAACCATTTCTATTTGGATTACTTTATTAAGTTCACTTTGGTCCCTTAAAGTAACTTAATTAGACCTAATTTTGGTTGACGTGGCATCTCTTATAGTTTGCCACGTGTCACCAAATTGACCAAGTGCATGAGTAACTTAGAAAGGACCAACATACTCTAACAAAGACACTTTAAGGGACCAAAGTGAAACCTTTAAACTAGAGAGACCAAACTAAAACAAAAAATTCAGACGATGAACCAAAATTGTACTTTAACCTTTTTTGCTAATGCTTTTTGAATACAACAGCTTGGAAGGAAAATCTCATTTTTCCTGCTTGCATGAATGGATTACATTTATTTCTAGTGTTCTACATTTTATTCAAATTATTGTTTTCCCCCCTATCACTATCACTCTATTAACAGCTACTTGTATCTTTTGGTGTTATTTTGTCCTTCAATGTAATTTCAGGTTTACTAAATCAAGTCAAAATGACATGCGCATCAACTTGGCAATATCTGCTGTTTTTGTGAGTTGGATATAAGGGGTTGTTTTATTTTTGGGAAAATATCAATGCTCAAAAACCGTACCAATCTTGTGTCTTTTGTCTTAAATTGTAGTGTTTAAACAGAATTGTTTATCATCTGTCTGCAGACAGCTTGGATCCTTGTCAAGCGCAGTGCTGAATATAAACCTTTGCAGTTTTTAGCCTTTGCCTTTGTTTATAGGCTTTTTGAGAAGTTAAAAACCTTTGAATCTCCTGTAACCCCCAAATATAATGTGAGTTTCATCTTTTATGACAGCAAATTTGGTGAAATTTTAAAATCTTCTGTTTTTGAACCATGTTGAGTTTTTAGTAGAATTGTATAGTTCATGTTACTGTTGGCTACAGGAAGAGGGTGAAGACACAGGCGAAGGACTCCGCATGGGAAAACGATTGCTTCGATCACTGGCCTTGGTTTTTGGATGTGTAGCTATTTCATCTTTGGTATGATGATTCCTTAGATCTTTTGGTGTGACTCATGGATCAGTACTTTGATATCCCAAACTTTTGGCTTCTGTAACAATTAATACAGAAGCTGATATATTTTTTTGGGTACTAGGAAGCTGATATAATATATCTATATGACTTTTTTCCTGAAAAGAAAGAAAGAGAAAAGAAGGAGGGAGAGAGGGATCAATTCATCTTATAATCCTCTTTTCCTATTTTACTTCACGTAAAACCAAATTGTTTTTCATCATGGTATGACGCATCATTAATATTCCTTTTTTTAATCTTTATTGAATTTCTTATTTGAAGAGAATTTTTATAAGAAAAAAATTTGTGGTAGCCCATTTACAGAAATTTTAATTTTGTATTGTGTATGACTTCCACTTGTACCAAGTTTAATCTTTATTTTCCAAATAAAGATTAATATTTTCTGGTTCTTTTCTTGCAGGCATACACTTTCATTTTGAACATAATTGAGTTTGCAGGTGGTTTTATTCCTACTCTTTTGTACAACAGTCAGGTATACTATGAAATGGAGCAGTCCTTACTGGCTTAAAATATATAAAGATAGAACTATCCACTATCCTTGTGAATAATATGATGCATGACCTGCAGTTGTTATTGCCTTTGAGACATTTTTTATTCCTGATTTGCAACTATTTTTTGGTTACATGAGTATTATTTTTTAGTTATGTGATGTGAAGGAGTTGGTTGCCATTGAAGTATAAATACTTCCGAACTAGGATAGCTAGTTCATTGGTTAAGTGGCTATGTTTCTTAATGTGCATATGAATTTAGAATGCATAATAAAATCAATTAACTGAGCACAGGTGTCACTGATTTTTTCCCTTGAACTACTGAAGGTTCCAACTAATGTTTTCATGAATTCATTTTGGTCGATTGCAATTCATCTGCTAGCTCATCCCTTACAACATAAAATCTCCACGATGTTATATATTTCATTATCATCTATAAAATATCATCCATTTTGATCCTTAAAGATATTTGCAAGGTTAGATTGGTCCTCCAAAGGTTGGTGCTTTGATGATAATTAGTGGCATTCATTTTCCTTCAAAGACCAATTTGATGTCGTGTAACTGCTTTGATGTATTTATAAATGGAGGAGTTCCAGAAGTTGTTTCTTCAATGACACATTTAATGAAATGCATTGGGTTTTTATTAACTCTGGAAATAAGACCACACACTGCTGTTATTAATAGCTTTATTTTCATTTTTTTGATTGCCCAATGCCAAACTTATGTATTATCCTGTTGGTCAGTGTGTGTTGCTGCTAAGTTGACATCCTTTATGGTATCTGCAGGAGTTGATAATCACCACATCGTCGGCACTCATGCTTTATATCATGGCATCTTATTATAGATAGCGGAATGTCTTGAAGACGAAGAAACCATGCATCTATTCATCATCCTTTTTTTTTTTCTTTTTCTTTTTCCTCCCTTTCTCTTGCTTTTGTTCCTATTGTGAACTAAAGTGTTCACTTACAAATTTTGTCAAAAGAGATGCTTTTTTCCTTGTTTTAATATAATATATCAGGGATAGTGTTAACTTTCTTATGGTACTTATGGTCATTTATTGATTTTGACTATTCACACCATAGTGCCATATATAGTCTTGCTCGTTTATCTATTCTAATCGGAAATAAATAAAAAAAGGTCATTCGGGAGTTAGAACTTAGAATACTATCATGTAAGATACCTTATTTGAGGATAAATGAGATAATTTTACACTTTCGCTAGAGGAAAATGTAAATAAAGAATTTGTATACTTTCAATTCCATACAATGAAGGAAATAAACAAAGATTTGTATACATTCAATTTCATACAATGAAGGGAAAAAATCGTTTCTTTATTATTTTAAATTATTGTGCTAAAAATTTGAAATGTAAGTGAATAGTCGTATAATTCAGATTGGAGGCTGATCTGATTAGAAGATTGTGTCAATGGTTTTGTCGATTGTACGAGTTAACAACCTGAAACTGAAAAATTTATATAATATTGAGTAAGTTTAATTGAATATAAATTTATTTTAGAACGGATTGAATGTAGGATGTGATGTCATTAATTAAAATAAAATATTGAAATTAAATAAGAAATATATCAAATTAATATAAACGTTTGATACATGAATCTTTTGTTTGGCTTTTGGTGGTATCAATTTTGTTAGGGATGCCAATTTCCATGTAAGTACCCAGTCTATGGACATGCTCTCCAGAACTTAAGAGGTGAAAAGTAAAAAGGGGACAAATTTTGTTGGCATGCGAGAAAAAAGGTGAGTCCATATATTGAAAGAAATCCCGAGAATTAGAAATAAAGAAATACCTGAATATATTGATCTGGTGGCAATGTGAACATTATATGGAAAATTCCCAAGGTTATTCTGTTCGAGTTGGCCAGTTGAAGTTTTTTCATTGATTCTGTTTGGGGTTCAGGAAGCTGCGCCCTTACAGTTTTCTCACATGGACGAAAATAAAGTCCACACCCATCAAAGGTGAGGACATTCACACAAAACCATAAAGAAGTACAACAACTAATGATTCTTTGTTGGATGTTTTCAACAAATGTTTCTTTGGGCCAAATGACCATTTGGGGATAATTTTTTTTTTGCTTAATTACCATTTGAGGTTTATTTTGAATTATTATAAAAAATGATAAGTCACTTGTACCCAACACGCAATATGGAATAAAGGAACTTGAGTTGGAGTTGCACCCTCCTGCAACCGACCCATGGCCCTCCTTCCATAATACGATTGTAATCCAACTCATGGTAGAACTGGAAGAGATACCGTCCCTGTCCCACCTCTTTGATCGTGACTCCCTTCTTAGGCCTCCAAATCGTTGCCATGTGATCCTTCATAACGTTGAAGCCCCACAAGGCACCAGTCAGAGCCTTCGCAGCTGCTTTCTCCTTCCTCCACGTCAATTACCAAGCCCTCATCCTCCTCGATCTTCAGTCAATGTCAATTGTTGCAGCTCCTTATCCATCGTGTTTGTTTCATAACATTCAAGATTCGTAGCATTGAACCAGGCGAAACCCTAAAGGCGTAGGGAGAAAAGCATAGCTCTTATTATGCCTTTTTGTTTATCCTTTGTGCTATCACTTACAAAACTACAAACAGCGCTTGAGAGAATAGTTTGGTGTTTCAGGCACTAGGTGTCCTCGTGGATAGGCTTGCTCAAGCAGCTGATTCAGTATCGGTGTGTTTATTCTCTTTTCTCTTTTTCTTGTTTTTTTTTTTTATGATATTCATGGAAAGGCTCTTCTGAAGTAAGTATTTCTAAAGTGAGTAATAAGATTGTATCTATGCTTAAATTATAATTATAGTGGATTAAGATCATAATATCCTTTAGATCAAATTAATTAAAGACGCATATATTTTCATCACTTTAGAAACAATTTCATTTTAGAGGAACATTTTTCAAGATTTAGAAAGCATTTGATTTTTTTATCTTAAGGTAAAGTTATTAGATTTTGGAATTTCAAATATAAAAAAAAAGGAGAAAGAAAAACTCCTATAAAATTAATTTATGCAAAAACTTTTTTTTATGTTTCTTTATATAAAAAAATACCTTTGTTTTTAATAATTTTTTAAAATCATGTTTAACTCGATCAATTTCTTTCTTTAAAAAGAAGAGAAACGACATTAATTAGTATGATCCCATGACTTTGGCAGTTTTATCTATCTTATTCATAGATGTTCTAGAAATCTATTTTTATTATAAAATTCAAATCAAACCAAACTTTCTTACCTCTATACTTTTGGCTGGTAAATGTCATACAATTATTTTAACTGTCCTTATATTTTTGAAGAATTACAACTTTATATACATCCTTTCATTTTTTTTCTTCTAAATTTCACTTGCCAGCTGTTCTCATATATCTTTTTCCTTTTGTTTTTAGATGGATTAAATGAAATTAAAGGACTAAGAGTAGATATCTCTTCTGTGGAAACCAATATCGTGAGTATTTAGCAGAATCCATTAGCGCTAGTATAATTGCATTATTGTTGCTTCAATTACTTTGTTGATACTTCATATTCTATATTTCCATTTCTTGATTTCCATGTCACCGCTTAGTCTATGATGCTTAATATGTGTAATTGGGAGACCAGGCTATCCCTTATTAAGCAGAGTTTTTTTGTGTGTGGAAAGAAACAAGTATTAATTAATGACGACCATTTACAAATAATGTTTGATACTAGATATATGTTGAAATTGAAGAGGGCTCACGAACTACAGCAGCGAAGCTATGCAAGGACTTGGAAGACTATGGTATCCTTCTTATGCCAATGGACTCATCAAGGTCGATCTTATTTGCGCTCTAACTATTTTTTTTAATTAATCTGCAATTAATTAATTAATATAGACGGGAAATTAAAATTAATATACACATACTCCACATTCTCTTACAACTTACTTCTACTCTATTTTGTTTTATTTCTCTTTACCTTTCATATATCACATTTATTAATTTCTTTCTCTCTTTTTTGCTCTCTATTTCTGTCACTTATAGCATATATGGCCTTTGTAATACGATTATTATATATATAAAACAAGAGAGAAGAAAATAATAATTTTCTGTAAAACATTTTTGGTGGACAGGAGTTACATTTGCCCGTTGTTGTTGATAAGAAAATGTTGACAGTTTATCAAAATATATATGAAATGAGCATTGCAGTACTTTATATATGCTAATTATAGCGAGCGAAGAGGTTGATGACAACATTTACTTTTTGCACAGATTGAGAATTGTCTTCCACCACCAAATATCGGCAACTGACGTGCAGTACGCCTTGTCGTGCTTTCAGGTGATAAGTAGGAATCCATTATTATATATTATTAATTAACCTCACTCTTTTAATTTAGTACATCTTTGGATACTACTAACATAAGAAGGACTCAAAAATATTCTTATTTTTAAAGCGACAATTTTTCTTTTATTTTTATTATTTGTATTTTATGCTTTGAAACTCGTGAATATGCATTAGATTTTTATGTATAATGTGTTTAATTTGTTCATTAACTTTTATATGGCATACATTTTGCATTGCATGTAATTAGAAGATGAAAGTTGTTGAAACTCCTCTCTCTCTCTCTTTTTTTTTAATGTTTGTAGCAAGCTGTCAATGGAGTACGAAATGAAAATGGCAACTAGTGGACGAAATTGAAATTTGCAACCTGCTGGGCTGCCGCATATATAATTAATTATCAAATTCCATTCGATCATGTGAATAAACAGGAACCTTTAATTTGTAAAAAGGTTTGAACATGGCATATATGTATGAATATGATGTCAACGTGTAATCCAAAAATTTCTGAGCATGAGTCTGCTGTGGTAGAACAGTGAACAGTGAAGCCTTTACGGAATCTTTGCATTTATACTCTTTTAAATTTCTTTTCTGTATCTTGAGCAAAATGTGATTCTTCCTTTCGTACACGTTTAATTACTATCATGCAGGGAAATAACAGCAAAAGTAGGTGCTTGTTCCATTAATTCCTAGGGTTTAATAATCTTCAGGTAAATAAACAGAAAGAGAAAAATTGGGTGAAAGGAATAGGAGAAAATTATATCATGTTTTACCATGGAGATAAAGATAGATAGCAAAAAATTATGTAAATATATAAAAAAATTAAACTTAACTTATCATGTAAAATAAATAAAATGTAGCACACGTGAATGAATATCTTTTTATATAAGCAAGTAGGAAAATTGCAGTATATTTACAGGGATAAATTTCTTTACTAAATATTTTTTTCAATCAAAGTTAATATTTTTTTACATAATTAATATATTTTAAATACGTAATAAAATCAAATACTAACATAATCGCTATTATTTTCTCCACATAAAATTAGTGTCTAAAATTTATTTTTAATAAATTAATTATTCATTTTTTGTTTATTATCTTTTTACTTTAATACATTATTCATAATTTTCTTCTAGCCAAATTTTTTTTAATTAAATATATAACTCACAAGAATGATTTTTTTTATTTATAAGAGAAAATAGAAAATATTTATTTAATTCACGGAGACAAACATTTTATCTGATTTCACATTATTATCTAAATTATTATGGTAAAATTATATTTTTATGAGTATGAAAATAAAAATATAAGTTATTATATTACATATAATACAAAATCAAAATATAAAATCTTAAACCATTAAGTATGAGAAACGCACGAGTCAAAATCTAATTTTTCTAAAGAAAATGTGATATTATCGGGACTGATCTTTGAAGTAAATTTTTTACTTAAATTCTCAAGTAAAAATTTTCATCATCAAAATTTTATGTCTTTTTTATTATTTAAATTGTATTTTTTATTTTTACTTAAAGATTTAGATTTCTAGGCAAAAATATCACATAAAAATATAAAATAATCTAAACACAGTATTATCATTATCGGTAGATACATGTGCCAATAACGTAACATTGGTTCCAAGATTCAAGTTCCAATTATCAGATTTTTTTTTTTTTAAAAAAAAACTCGTGTCATTTCAAAAAATTAATTGATAGAAGAAAAATAATGTTTAAAATACAGTGATTGAAGATGTTATTAGCAACATAGAGATAATTGAGCTTGGAAAAATATCCCACCATGAGTCTTACAAGCCCTATGAATCTTTCTCTTTCCTTCTGGAATTCTGCTATGAGGTCAAGCCATTGAGCTTGGTGTCATTTCCTAATTAAGCAGAAAGTAGAAATTAGCAAATAAAACGTTCAAGGCAACCCTATCCGCGCAGGGTTTGGTGGGGGCTCCAACCACATTTATTAATACTAAAGGCTAGTTTGTACCTACTTCATAAAAGAAAATTCTCTTGTACTAACAATTTAACGTTGAATAATTTTTTGTTACTATAGTTTTTTTATAAAAAGTAAATCATAATAAACATTATGAATTTATATTCCAACTTTATTAGAGTAAAAATTAATTCAGATTATTAGTAAATTAAATATTAAGCCTATCTTTTATTGTTAATATAATTACAGAATGTATACATTATTCTATGTGAAGGCTAAGCTCATCCTATTCTGTTAATTTTGTTCATCTGTTGTTTTTATTTTTCTCCTTTCTTCATATTTCTCTTCTCTCCATCTCTCATTTTCATTTCATTCCACCTCATAATGGAGTGTTTGTTTTTTTTTTTTTTTTGTTAAATCTGATTTAACTAACGGGAAATTGCCTTTAGCCTAGGTAAGTTGTGTATGCTACGACGGTGGCACCTTTAATTTTAGGAATTTTCTCGGAAGACACTTTAGAATTTTGTATGTTATTAATGTGAGACGTTTTCTACAGTCAGACTAGATAGATATGCCAAACAACATTTCAACATGCTTCTTGACTTCTTGTTTAGTAATGGGCCAGGTGTCTGCTTTTTACAAAACATCAAGTTATTGTTTTTATGCTTTGGTTTCACTTTTTTTCTTCTTTTTGAAAAATTGTATTTATATGTTTTCATAATAAAGAGGCATAAACATAAATAAGTAGGTGCAATAAAAATGATTAATTAAAAAACAAGATATTTTTTCTGAATTATAAATAATATGAATAGACTTATATATAGACGTATAAAAAAGATTAGTAATCTAATTGTCTAGTTAATATATATGAAAGAATTAATAATATAATACCAAATAATATAAAATCTATTGTTTAATTATTTAAATATTAAGTTACATGCGGGGGTAATTGGGCAAAGTAAATTTCCTCACACTTAATCTTTTAACTATATATGTATATAAGTAATTACAAATAAGTGCAGAACTATAAATCCAAAAACATTATAAATATATAGTTGAGTCATTTTTTGTTTTTAAACAAAGTTATTCGTTAAAATTATAAATTGTAGTTTTTTTACTCTCAAAGTTATTCCAGAAAATTATAAATTTAGCAAATTTTAGAGTTTGATAAAAAAATTCTAGCATTCTTAATTTTTTTATCAGTAGCATTATTTCAATTATTATATAAAAACAATCAGCGACGTTAAAATTATAACTTATTAGCATAAATATTTAAAAGGACACTTATTCAAATATAAAAGAAAAATATAAAGCATTGCTTATAAAACTATATTTAAAACATTTGACTGTAGATATGAAATATTTCAACAAATAGTTTCACTTTTAAAAAATAATCATAATGTTAATTAACATTGAAACAAAATGATGTTTTAAAATATTGTGTCTCAGTAAAAAAAAAATATAATGTGTCATTTAAAAAATCCTCACCTCATACATAGAGTGATAATTTACTTAACAGTTAACATTTTTCATGCAATAATAGAGAAACTTCAGAGCATTCACGTTTATGTGAAGAAAGTACAAAAGTTTATTTGGTAAAGAAAAAAATTACCAAAAATATTAACAGAAGTTGTAGACTTATCCCTTTCAAATTCTGACATAACCTCCTTATTAAGTAAGTCGTGTGCTTCAAGACTTTTAAGCTCCCTTATTAGGTAAGTTAAAAAAAAGAGAAATTAATACGACGAGCTAGATGAATTAGAATTCGCCTATAAACATGAAGTCAAAGACGAACTAATTGAGTTATATTCTTTTTATTAGTAAAAATTAATAATAGAAATTTAAAAAATTATAATAATTCATACATATATATATATATATATATATATATATATATATATATATATATATAATCAATTAAATTAAATCCCGTGTGATCGAGTCATAACATTTGTTCATGTTTCATCAGCTTAAGCAGAAATACTTAATAATTTAATATCTCATAATATCTATAATGCATAATTAATTGTTTATTAAGTTACTTAAATGATTTTTTTTGGTATATCTTATTCTTACATATCAGTTCAAACTGAATAACTTTTGTTATTTTTTTAACCATAAACATTAATGAGTCTTGTATAATCTATTCTATTTTTATACTAGAGAGTATAGCACAAGCTCTTAATTAAAAACAAAAAAAGTTGTTTACAATTATAGAAGCACAAGAATAATTATAATAAAAGAACAGGTGCTGTAACGGAGGGGACTGGTGTAATGTCCCATCGAGGTTCAAATGTGACGTAGCAGACAATACATTGATTGAAGAAAGAGTGAGTGAGTGCGATAATAAACATATATAAACTCTCCCTTTGCCCTTTGGTTCGCGCCGGGTTCTTCGATGATTTTGTCTTTGCATCATATCTCACTCACGTACGTCCTTATGTTGGGTTTTCTTTTTATATGGACTAATAATTTATTTAAGTAGAAAAGTTAAATTAGAGACTGAGATGTAATGATAGGAATTCATTTAAGAGAAAAAACCATTATAAATCAATGAAAGAGAGAGAAGAAGGGGGAAAATCAGAATTTTTTTTTCAGATTATAAGTGCGGATTCATTTATCATTAGATTTGACTGATTTTTAAACAATAGTGTTACTTCAAATTATCCAGTTAGATCGGGAAAAAGATATCTAAAGAGAGAAATAAGTGTTTCATATTATCTATTTTATATTTTTATCTTTTTATTTAGATTGTACCAGTTAAAGATTTATTTTGATTTGATTAGTTTAAACAAATTTTAGTGCATTTATTTGAGATTCTCTTGTATATTTAAAATGGAGTTACTTATTTAATCTGAACGACCATTGCACCTTAAATAAATTGTGTCTAACTTTTCTTTAATTTTTATTTTACGCTTACTTTATTGATATTCCTCATAGATTTGAAGAAATTTATTTCATTAATAAAGCTTATTTCCATCCGTGCAAATGCATACTCAACGACCTTACAACCCCAGAAAAATGAAATCGAGTATTACGATAAGTGTTCATCTTTTTTATTCTATATAATTAAAAAAAAAAAACACTTTGTTTATAATTTTTCGTTAATTTGAGGTTGATGTTCAATTTCAGAAGAGTTGTTTTCATGACTTTCTTGTAGATGGACCCTCATGCTAGATTCGTTAGCGAGATTTCTATGAAGTTAACCAGGTTTGTTTGGATAAGCTTCAGAAAGTATCTTTAAAATGATAAAATAAGAAAAAAAATAAGTTTTTTATAAGTTAAAATAATCTTTTTATTAATTAATTTGTAGATCTTGTTTATTTTTTTTAAAAAAATTATATAAGAAAACTTTTATAAATTAGTTAACGGTTAACTAGTGAAAAAATTATTTTAATTTGTAAAAAAAATTATCTCATTTTTTTTATTTTCTTCTCCTAAAAATATTACCCAAACATATCATTTATTTGTTTAGCATTCTTTATTGTTGTGTGTGTGTGTGTGTGAAGTTTAGGAAAGCTCCACCTCTTACTCTAACTTAACATGCAAATGTATTATTCTTTATAGCTTTTTCAACATAAATTCAATGAGTACATCACTATTTTAGTCATTGGTATTGTTACATTCGTTCCTATATAAAAAAAATCTTATGTTGTCACTTTAATTTAAATGAGTATGATATAATGAACGACAGTTATATGACTCTTTTTTTAATTTATTACTTTCGGAAACTAAAAACCACACCTCAAACTTTTAAGAATCAGTTTGGGTATTCCCAAATGGAAGAAGTATTAAAATGCAGGCGAAAAAGTTGAAGTTAAAAGGAGACAAGGAATGAGGAAAAGCTGAGCAGATCAAAGCAAAGGGATACATTTGTGTAACTTTCTTCTTAAGAACATTGCACGCCCCGAGAGAGAGAAAGGTGTTATGGGCAATTTCATTTTTGATTTTTGCACAGTAGCTTAGCTAGCAACGATATGAATGTCATACTTGATTGCCCTTTCTGTTCCCGGAGTCGAACAATGAAGAGAACAGAGAATCGAAGTAATCAATTTATGTGCATTTCAACCTTAGAGTTTGAGATCATTGCACATTTCTATTTCTTTAGATTTTTGTCATAGTTACAGTGTTAACAGAAAAGAGAGACTCCATAACATAAAAAGGAAGAGAAAAGAAAACAGTCGTGTAAGCATGATGTAATAAACTTAGTATGGAAATAAATCAATAATAGTGTTGCTAAAGTATTTTTAAAATATTTAATAAAACTAGCTACTTTTTAAATTTCCTATTTTAATGATTAAACTTTATTTATTTATTTATTTATTATTCTGGAAGGGCCTAAACGGCCAAACATAACAAACTACCTTGCTTCTTTATTTATATAATCAGTATTCTTATACTATTTTGTTGACATAATCAGTATTTTACTATTTTTATACTATTTATGTCACATAATATATGAACTATTTAACTAATCCACACATGACCTGCACACATGACCTGAAAGAAAACTAATTCTCATATAAATTAATTAAGAAAGTTATTTAATTTAAAGAAGTCACTATCTTTTTTGTCCTTATTTTTTATTTATTCATGCTTTTAATTTTTAATCTAAATTTTGACTGAAACTAATTAAAAATGTCATTACTTTTAGTTCACATATTTAAATATTTAAATAACAACATTTAATTGGTGACTAATAACAAAATTAACAGTTCTAAAGCTTACATTGTTACCAAAAAGTCTAACAAATAATCACATGATTTTTGTTAAACTGTATGTTTAATCTTTTATCAATTAGCTTGACATCATCAAATGATATGAACATATGATATTAAATTTATCAATAGTTTATAAAAAAATAATACATTAATTTAAATTTTTTTTATAAAATTTACCAAGCAATTTTCTAAAAACAAAAAACTTCTTATGTAAAGGGAAGGAGGTAGTAAGTAAATCTTACTATTAGCCATTTTAACATTTGCTTTAAAAATGTATATATATATATATATTCGTACATAATTAATTAATTTATTCTTTTCAGATGAGGCACAGTAGAAGCTGCTCTAATTACAAGAAAAAGATGTAGCCATTTATTGGCTACCGGGTTCCTGGCATAGCCACAGCCACGTCTCCAGCCACCAATCCATTGTGAAGTCCCATGGCTGCCTCCATTCGTGGGTTTTGAGATTCCAAATGTTGGAACTTATTCCTTACTCTAAGAGGAACACAACACTTTCTATCATTTTTACCATTTTTAATACTATGCTTTAATTTATTAACTCGTCTTTCTGTTTTTTAGTCTCGAGTTTTAAGCTTTATATATTCTAGTTGTTTACTAGTACCTTTTTATATCATTTTTTTATCTCTTTATTTCTTTTTAAAATTACTCTTATTTATTACTATATGTTATTAAAAAAATTTAAAATCACACTGTTTGTCTTTTAATTTTGCTTTACATAAAAAATAGAATAAATAATACTTATATATAATGTGAAGTAGTAAATAAATAACTGAGTTAATATGTTTATTTTGCCGTGAAATACAATGCATATTTGTAGGGATATTTATGGGTTGTTTTTTGTCAAATTCAGGTACCAATATAATTAAATTTGATCTTTTGATTTGGTTTAATTTTTATATTTTTTTTCAAAATTCAACACAACCTAATTTATTCATGAATATTTTGATTTGGTTCAATACAATGAGTTATTCATTTAAATTTGATCTTTTTTTTTTCTTATAACTATTATTTTATTTTATGATTTATCCAAATATTCAATACAATTAGCATAATATTATCACATGTCTGAAAGTAGTAAAATTGATTCATTTAATACCACCAATATAACATTTTAAAATAGAGTAATACACTTTAAAACAAAATATTTTTTTAACTAGATTTACTATAGTTTGAATCACAACTATTCCTTACAAACTAATTTCTTTCAATAAACTTTGCTGCAATCAAATGTGCTGAAATGAATGAACAAAATATGATATATTAATATTATAAACATAACAGGAAAAAAAGAAAAAAGGTGAAACAAATAATAGTATACTTGAAAATAATACCTTAAAAAGTTTCAATACTAGTAGTTTTAACACTTGGAGTTTCAACATTAATCGTATATAAAGTTAAACCAAATAACTCTAAAAATTTGAACAATTTAATTCGGTTATGATCCGATCTATAAATTTAAATTCTTGACACAATTCATACATGAATGATTTTAATCGATTTGATTTTGATTCAAATACACAAATGATCTAAATCAAACTATTTAGATCTAATTGAGATTTGCAGATAACATGTGTCCATCAACACCACTACATGTTTGTATTAAAAATTTACAAACATAAGTTTGAATCAAAAGTTGTTGATAACTTAAGTTTGATAAAACCAAAAAAAAAAAAAACAAAACGAGCTTGCTATAATATGTTGGTAAAATGATAAAACTAATTTAAAGTACTGTTATGTTGCTATTGGATAAAGCATATGTTTGGATTCCCATTGAAATTATGATGATACACGTTCCGCTGACATCTAATGGACAAATGGATGAATATAAAAGATAATCTTTGGATCCGTTGAAAAACGTAATTTTAAGAAATACAAACATTTAATCAAACATGTCCAAATACTTCAAACAAAAAATGAGTTTTGAAAAGAAATGATTTTTTGGAGGCAACCAAACATAAAACATAATATGTTTGAGAGTCCAAAAGCATGTTTGAACTCACCAAACGGTGAGCCAAACATACTCACAGACTGTTTTCGTCTTTAGCCAGCGACCGGCATCACAGTCACCAGAAACAGCAGCAAACTATAAACCTTAAAGTTGAGTTCAAACGTAGATGAACACGAATCAAAGAAAGTAATAAACGATGCAAGACAACACAAGAGGAAACAGAGCTTATTAATTTGTAAAAACATTTTAAAAAGTTTATGCCCCGTTTGAAATGACTGAATATTATAGATATGCTTTTTTTTAATTAATTTTTCTATAGGGTTTCTCCGTACTCAAATCCCATGACTTCCATGACATTTTTAATTGAAAAAGGAAAACAAAACCATTGAGCCTCCTCCTTAAATTAAGGTGAAAATAATAAAAAAAGCAACACGTTAATTACTAGATGTACCTGGTATCATTCTTTATATTGAATTATCTTTTTGCTGTCTTTTTTCTTATGGAGTTTAAGTTCATATTATTTATTTTTAAATACACAAAATTCATATCGAATTAATAGTTTATAGAAACTAACGTGCAATATAAGAGAAATTAACGTTATATGAATTTCACAAATTCAAAAACAATTTGTATGCTTATATAAATTAAAATATTAAATAATGATCACAACAATTTAAAACCAATTTATTTAATTTTTTAATTTTACACACACACACACACACACACACACACACACACACACACAATTTAAAACCATCACACACACACACACACACACACACACACACACACACACACACACACACACACACACACACACACACACACACACACACACACACACACACGCACACACGCACACACGCACACACGCACACACGCACACACGCACACACGCACACACGCACACACACACACACACACACACACACACACACACACACACACACACACACACACACACACACACACACACACACACACACACACACACACACACACACACACACACACACACACACACACACACACGCACACGCCCACACGCACACACGCACACACGCACACACGCACACACGCACACACGCACACACGCACACACGCACGCACGCACGCACGCACGCACACACACACACACACACACACACACACACACACACACACACACACACACACACACACACACACACACACACACACACACACACACAATTCATGTGTGATAAACTAACATATATCTAACTTTCTCATATTTAATGGCACTGTTTTTATCATTCATTTAATTAAAATTTTATTTTTAACAACCTTTTATTTTTGTGTCCTATGCAGTTAAATGTAATGATAATTTATCAAATGAATAATTTTTTTAATTGAGACTATCAAGTTTTTTTTTATATATATTTCAGTTCAAAAGGAGTATTCCAATTCTCTTATCACTAAATCAATCTTAGTGATAAATAATAGTAAAAAAAATTACTACCTCAAAAAGTAGTATGTATATTAAAAATTATTTTATATTCTCGTTACAATTATAATAATTTAAAGATATTAAATAAATAAATAATTCAACATATGAAATATTATAATTTCATTGACTATTAGATTATTTTGTGAAACTTTTAACAAATTCTCTACAACATAAGGTATGTTTGGATTTTTTTATGGAAGTGTTCCCAAAACATATTTGAGACTAAAATAAATTTAAAGTCATATTTAGTTATCTTCTAAAATATTTTTGAAAGTAAAATTTTATCTGCAAACTTAATTTTTATAAAAACAAAACTTAAAAATATTTTTACTAATTAAGTTTATAAACTTAAGTAGTGTTTGGTTATTTTTATCTTGGGAGTACTTTAGATGAAAAATTTAAATATTAGTGTGAATCTCACATATTTATGCTCTATTTTAATTTAAAATTTTCATTTTATTTTGCCTATTTTCACTTTCACATTCTTTTAAATCAAACAGACTCTAACGTAAACATGCTCATACAATACTAAATACTTAATAGTCTGGTCTTAATTATAAGAAAAGAAAAAAAATCTTTTTCTTGATTTTAAATATAATTTTTCTTAATTAATTAGCTATTATATTTAAAATACTATTGATATTTTTGTTCTAATGTCTTGTTTCTATTTTTAATAATAAAAAAATTGAGATTGATTTAATTAAATACGATTAATTAATATTTTTAAACTAACCTGAATCGATTTTATTTTCTTATAGTCAAAGAGGGGAGAGAGTGGCAATTAAGAATGAAAATGAAAAAAGCTAAAGAATGTATGTTCACGCGCTTTTAAGCAGAGGGAGGAAAGTGCATAGATGTCTATTCAGCTATGGTCAGCACCATCACTACCCTCACTGCCAAACTTTGTCCTGTTTTGGGGCACAGTGCCTCTTCTTTTCTGCTCATCATTTAATCCAAACAATTCACAAACTCTCTCACTCTCACTTCCACATCTTACTAAGCTAGTACATCACAACTCTCACTTTGCTTTTCTGGAAAAACATATTTCTGATTACCTGCTCATCAATCATTCCATTTCCAGCCCCTACTTTTAGAATCCTCATCGCAAACTACATTAGACTAAACCAATATATACAATAACACTCCCTCAATTCAACTCTTTTCACTACTCCCCCTCTCAATCTTTTCCCACTTCATAATATAACACAAATTAGTGAAAGAATAAAAATAAAAACAAAAACACATGCACTTCATTTTTTAGCTTCCCTTTCCAACAATCTTTTTTCCTAGCCATGATATACCCTCATCACTTAATTTCTATTACTCAACAGAAAAACCCTAACTAGTCCTCGAAAGAACAACTTGATTTAATTTCTATATATATATATATATATTTTGCAGGGTAGCGATGGATCCTTCTACTTGAACCTAGCATCATCATGATCATCACAAGATCTAAGTGAAATCCAGTCAGGAAGCATCAGATCTCAACAATGGAGAGCGTGGCATCCCCGATGATAACTTGTTCAAGCAACAACAACAATGGAAGTGGTAGTAATAATACTACTACTCCTAGCAGGTATGAGAACCAAAAGCGGCGAGACTGGAACACGTTCTGCCAGTACCTGCGGAACCAGCGGCCACCGCTATCGCTGGCGCTGTGCAGCGGGGCGCACGTGCTGGAATTCCTGCAGTACCTTGACCAATTCGGGAAGACAAAAGTGCACAACCCACCATGCCCCTTCTTTGGCCTCCCCAACCCTCCGGCGCCCTGCCCCTGCCCGCTCCGCCAGGCCTGGGGCAGCCTCGACGCCCTCATCGGCCGCCTCCGCGCCGCCTACGAGGAAAACGGCGGCAGACCCGAAACCAACCCCTTCGGCGCACGCGCCGTCAGGCTCTACTTGCATGATGTTCGTGATTTTCAGGCCAAGGCCAGAGGAGTTAGCTACGAGAAGAAGAGAAAGAGGCCAAAACAACAAAACATTGCAAATGCAGCAACTAGTGTTACCACTTCCCCTAATAATGCCAATGCCACTGCCACTTAAGTCGACACTCATCAATGGCATGCATATGGTATATCTTTTTTTATTTCCTTACGCGACTCTCTTTTTCCTTTACTAGTTGTGCCTGTTTTTTATGTTTATTTTTGGCGACTCTAATGTCATATATATGTCTTTTAATTTGAAAACATCGTTGTTCTGGCCTCCTCTTTTTGAGCAAGTACGACATATATTTACCAAAGGACTTTTCTAGTTCTCTCTCTGCCAACTGATGCATCATTCGAACTAGTAGTTCATCAGGAAATTTAATTATGCTTATTTTTAGTGTTGAAATCAATAGAAATTTTCGGACATACCAAGCCCTTTTCTGAGTTCGATCTTGTTGAGAAAGATTAAAGTTTACACAGGCTTTACCTGATTGTGAACTCGTCGGACCATATATATGTGTGTGTGGAAAAATTATTAGGCAGTGTCCAACATGTGGCTGTAGGCTCAACTAATTTCTATGTAATATGTATTATTCAAGTTATTTAATTTAACAACATAATTCAATTACATATTATGTAAATATTAGTAAAGATCATGGTGGGATATGCACAATCTTATAATTTTTCGTGTCTCTCGTTGTGTGTGTTTTCAGAGAGACCTGAAAATATATCGATGGCTTTTCTTTTCTTTTAATAGCATACAAATTAATTAGCACTCTCTCTCTCTCTCTGTGTTTCTTTTCTTTCCCTGCATCCATGCAGATTTGTTGAGACAGAAGTTTAATGGTTAGAAACCTTTTTTGACGAGTTTAGTTCGAGTTCAAAATAATGATATATGATATTCGTGTTAAAATAAAGCAATCGGATTTACACATAAGAGCTGGAGTAATAGTTAAAGTTCCTATAGAGTAACAACCTACGGTATTATTGAAAGGATAGCCTTGATTGTGTAAATAACCCACAAGCTAATTAGCTAGCTGGATATAATTGGTCAAATCGAGTTAGGTATAGTATTAGTTTAAAGATGATCTTGTGAAATCTGTCTTTAGACAGTAAGACAAAACCTAGATTATCTTCTCTAGTATAGCTGCCAGCTAAAGATGGACATGTCAAAAGTAACTAGATATGTAAGAACAATTTTTGGAGTATTGACAATCAGGAGTACTACGTTATTATTTGCCTAACACCCTATAACTTGGACAACGGGCCCTTAAATTTGATGAAAAGGTGCATGGTTCTATATGGTAGGCTTATCATGGACTGTCTCCATGTGTGAATATATGGGTTAGATCATTCTTGAATACAAGGAAAAAACCCTTTTATTCGTCTATGTAAAATATTATATTTTGATAACAAAAAATTTTAAACACTTAATCAATAATTTTTTTCTTTATTTTTATTTTTTTATTATATTACACAATCAATCAAATTATTTATTTATCTTTTATCTCTATCTTTTTCTCTCAAGTTATATATAACTCAAAATTGTCCATATATATATATATAACAGACATTCGAGTTTACTTTTTCCTCACTTCCTTACAGGTGGGCTAGCTTTATATTTAGACAAGACACATAGTGCGGTTTCTTTTTTATATGTATGGTCAAAGAGGATGAATTAAAGAATTTCAATATTAATGGCAATTTTAGTATACTCAACACTCAACAGTTTACTTTATTAAGCAAATTTGATCCCATTATCCATGCGTACGTCGGGTATATACGTGAAAGAAGTTATATACATGCATGCATCTTTATATATCCATTATCCAGTTAATTCAAATATTGTGTACAACGGTATCTTATATTAGATATAATTCTTACTCAAATACTTTATAAGATTCTAATCCCATCATACCTTACAGTAGTTGGCCGTCAATTGTGACAATAATTGTCAAAAGTATAATGATTTGTTTGTTGGATTGATTGCTCGGCAGAGACGACATTTTTTTTTACCACATGTATCCTTCACTAATGGCCGATAACATGTTTTGAGACATATTTTAGAATATTGAAAGAAATTAAAATTACAGGTTTCAGACATAATTTTAGCAGATCGAAGGAAATTAAATTACAGGATCTCCTTTCACTAAAGGCCGATTGCATTCGTGTTCACCATTACAAGCTTTTACGAATTGGTGTCAACCCGTTAGAAATTACTTATTTCGAATTGATTAAGATGTTTTTCCTTCAATATTACACTAAATCCGTCTTCCTGATCATCATGTTTTAAACCGTTTTTTTTTTATCTAACATTAACATGGTATAATCATTATGCATTAAATTTACAACTTTATCCCATGCCAATACAATTTAGCCTCAATTTTATATATTTTGAATCGAATTAATAATTTTTTTTTATATCATCGTGAAATTACAAACATAAATCTATATTTTAACGTTTAGTTTCACATAGATGTAACTACTAAAAATCAGGAAGTAAAATTTTGGTTCTTACTTTCGTTTAACAATACTTTTAGGTACCAACATTAAATTAGTGTATAATTTAATGCACTAACTTTTATATGATTAATTACTTTTTAATACAGTAACTACAAAAAAAAAAGACTATCAGGCATGCATGTGATTATTATCATAATTTCTTCATGCTGAATGAAGTACAAGTTTATCTTATTAAAGATGTATATCTTATGCTTTGTTGCGTTGTTTGTTTTTCTATGCCTTTATCTTCTTCGTTGAATAAAAAAAAAAGTTCACAGAAATATAAATGACTTTGTGCTAAAGTTGCTGATATACTGATGTGCTAAATTAAGTTGAATAGCACAAAACAAAACCTGCGAAATAGAAAGGAAAAGCTTAAATTGATTGAATTAGATGTCCAACAGAGTCTAACATGCAAGCTATCTGCGCGTAACTAGCCTCAGTAGTTATTGTTATCCTACTATCGTAGCAATCATTAATTACATAGACAAAATACTTATCTTAAATGCATGTAACAAATTGATATTAGATCCATGTAAAACTAATACTATATGGGTAAATTTTTCTAGAAGTACTTCTAGAAGAAAAAAATATGAAAAAAAAAATGAAATGAACTTCATTATAAGCTAAAATAAATTTTCTATTAACAAATTATTAGTTAATTTATGAATGTTCTCTTATATTTTAAGGAAACTGTATGAATTTTTTTTACAAATTAATTAAATGGTTAGCTAATGAAGAATTTGTTTTAATTTATGGAGAAGTTTATTTTATTTTATTTCTTTTTTTCTTCTCTTAGAAGCACTTCTAAAAAAGTTTACTCAAACTAGTCTTAATATATTTCAAATTTTAAGATAAAGAATAATATATTTTTCTTTATTTAGAAAATACATCCAAACTTTGATTGAGTACAAAACATTTTAACTAGAGATATAGCAAAAGATGCTCGTACTGATCTAAGTACATACCGATATAAGTTGTTCAAATATTGATATAACACGGTACATAATCCAGAAAATGAAGACCACCAATAACATGTTGATAACATGGCGTAAATTGCCAACCATTTGGCTGATTGTTTCGCTAAGTATGGGTTGGCTATTACAAATGACGTGGTTATGTTTAATTATGTTCCTGATTTTGTAAGAGACTCCTTGGAGGATGTCTCTATTTCTGTATTCCTTTTCGGTGATTAATTTTCTTGAGTCTGCGGCTTTTCATGCCCAGCACTTTAGCAAAAAAAAAAAAACATGGCATAAATTGTTGATGCATCTCAAAAACCAAAGAATAAAGACCACCTATATCACAGAAACCTCCCTAAACCCGAACCTGTTGAAGGCCTTACCCCCCACGAATAAACTGTACATAAACCAAATTAATGAAACTATTTGCCACACTGTGTAACTCACCTTACATGCCTCTACCTAACCATCACGTATTCATGTGTCAATCATTTTCATATAAAAATTAAAAACATGACGTTAAAAAACCTCTAAACATATAAGCAATTAAACATTCTGAACATATAACTGATATAAGCATTATGTGTGTGCCACCAGTAAATAGTAGATACCAATTTTTATAGATAACATCAATAGCAATAGGCACATCGGAGTGAACAAAACAATGGCGAATGACAACGATTTCTGTTTTTAAGAAGAAAAAAAAAACAAATAATAAAATTAAGCAATTATGCCATAGATTGCAAGAATGGCAAGGAATTTATGTTCCTAATACTGCCAGTAAAATTTGATGTATTGGAATAAAGAAAATCCAAGAAAAAAACAGTTTTTTTTTATTCGGAACGAAAATGAAATAAAACAATAAGACAAAACTGACTGACTAACGAGTCGTCGTGGAATAAAAGGACTAGAGAGATGGGAGACTAGGGATGAGATCTGAAGACTGAAGAAAATTGTTAGGAATTTGGAAAGGGAAATAGAACTATAGAAGGATAAAGAGAGCGACGATTAATGAAGAGAGAAAAGTGGAACGAAATTGAGTAGACACTTACTAATTTAGGATTAAGAATAAGGACCACATCTTATCAACAAATAATAGTATGTAATAACTTTGTGTAGTTTGGACTAGATCGGTTCTCATAAGCCAGAACCAAAATTCAATCCAATCAAAATTTTGCCATTTTTTTGTTTGTATTTTTCAAATTTTTTGGTTTGTGAATTTTCAGTTTATCATTTTTGGATCGGTTGCTGTGGTTGGCATCAGTTTGTATCGGTCCATGAATATTTTAGAGCATCATGTATTATGGGTCATATAATGTCACATATATATAAGAGCTCTTAATATTAAGATTGTCAAAATAAATGCTTGATTTAATTTGACTCATTTTTATGCCAATTCTTAGCTTTAAAAATATTTTTTATTGATTAAAATAGTTGAATAATGTTATTTATTTAAGCAATGATGCTTGTATAAAAAACATCACATCAGATACTCTTAATTAATCCCTATGTCACATGAAAGCCAACCTAAAAATGTACTCTTAATTAATCACAAATCACCAATTCAACAAAAAATGTTATTGATTAGTTTAGGGAACTTTTTTTTGAATGAATGTCAATCTAGAAACTAAATTAAGTGTGTATTAATGTGAGAGTACAAAATAACTATTTACTATTTAGATTTAGAAAATCCTATGGGCACAAATCCAACAGGTCATGTTTAGACCCAACAAATAAAAAGGTGACACGTGTAAAAAATCACATGGCATTGTCATTCTTATTGTGTTAAAAAATTGCTTAAAAATATTTTTTATTTATTACTTATTTTCTTTTTATATTGACTTTTAACATAATTTATGATAACATATAATGTTAATATATTATAATTTTATATACACATCATTAAATGATATTAACGAATATATCAAATTGAAAAGGCTCTTCACATTTTTATCACCTAATTTCAGTGTTTTTTTTTCTTTTTCTTATCTCCCTAATTTTTTTTCTTAAGAATTATAATTAAAATAAACAAAAATATTTTTCAGGAGATTTAACAACCTAGTATTCTTGTCAGATCGGTCATCAGTTTAAGCTAAGAAAAGATCGACAAACACAAACCCTCCAACACCCGGTGACGTGGCATAAAGGAAACACAACATTATTAGCATCATTTTTTCAATATTATAATTTCCTTGATATGTTTAAACGAATAGAACGAAATGTTACAAAAACAAATACAAGTCAAACCACGTTTATACTTTTGTTTGAGCTTTTTCAAAGCTTTTGAATTTAATACTTGCATTTCTAATAGTTAAACTTTATCAAATTTCATTTCTTTGATAAATATTTTTTTCATCTTAGTTTTTTTTTTTTTTTTTTTTATCTAATCTTTCCGAATGAAAACATGGGAATTGTATTGATAAGAAAAAAAGAAAGAAAGAAATTACCAATAGTAGTCTCAATGGTTGTGCTGGAGCCCGGATGGTGCATGAAATCTGTGCAATTGTGCGTACACTTTAGCTAAAGCCTAAAGGTATACAATTGTACCTTTTCCTAATATTCTAATTTCTATCTGAAGATGCTGTCCTTAGAATTTAAACAAGTTTTTATAATAGTTGCTACAAAAGAACTGATCTTGTGTCTTCCACGAACCCTATATTAATCCAAGTATACAGAAAGTAAAAAAACTTAATTGTACGACCTCTTAACCTCTAATTGTTGCCGTGTTACGAAACCAAGGGCAAAACTTTGTCTGTGATTTTCACCAAAACGAAGCCCTTGGAGAAGCCAAAATTGTCTAGCCCAACAATCATCTTCGAATAGATCGATGTGAGAGCGTTTCTTTATATGGCTTAGCTCCATAGTCCATAACTTTCCAACTTCTTTCTTTGACAGTTGATTTCTTGTTTTGATTACCATTCTTAATTTATTTACCCTCACTTCTTTGTCATTCCCACTCCCACATATCAATATCAATATTTTTCTTTTCTTTTTTCATGGTTTTTCGAATACACTATAGGAACCAAATATTAACTACGAACCGGGCTTGCATTGTTTTCATTGCTGTGTCAGATAGCCTTCTGCAAGTTGCAACCATCATTTTCATTGCACCTTGAGATCCTGTACTATTAGTGCTGATGAAATGCAGGAATTCACGAGTTCCTTTTTCTATCTCTTCAAATCTATTAGCCAAATTCTCGCAATCCACAAAGACAACTTTTAACCTATGTATGAATTGAGATTACCTGCTCCTTTACTTGGGTCCAATGAAGAAAATGACTTACCACAAAAAAGTTCCTAATTATTAGTTTTTTTTAGTGAGGAATGTTAATATACTAAATTTATTTAAATAGCAATTTGACGAGTCTTGCTTTTATTAACTTCACTCATGATTTAGTAGAAAATGTATTACTAATTGAGGCAAAAAGGATGACGCAAACAGGACATGTAATTTAACTTCAATATAATATACCTAAATCTGTTTCCAGTGTATTGTTTGGACATAAAAAGGGAGTTGAAAGGCAGTATAATGAATCGATCAACCAGTGATAGGATACCATTGTTAGGTGTTTGACTTGAGCTTTCTTATCAAGTTACCATTGAGTGGCCATCATGGACTTTTCAACTCCTCTGCCCCCGGCAAAGTAACATTTGCGTACACTATGAATGGATAACAATATAGCAGTTGTATGTTGTAACAAATTATGCAAAGAATTATCCATTATGAATGACTTTTCCCCAAACGAGATTAATCAAAGATTCGGCGTTAATACTTACTCGGCAATTGAAGTTACAGTTACACATAACTGTACAATTGATGAGCAAGACCTTAACATACCATGCGGACACACCAAAACTAAAATGGAGCCATATTTATAGTTATTACAACATAATTGCAAAACTTATGTGAATAAAACCACTCTAGGAATTTGATCTTCTGAAGAATCAACTTCCCTCAAAGCTTACGTTCGCATAAACTTTGGAATGGTTTAACACTTTAACATCTCTAGATCTAAACGAATTCCGTGCTTGTGCAGTTGATATAGAGGCTCCTGCCAAACTAAGTGATAGTAATGTATATCTACACAACGATGCAACTTGACAGAAAAGAATGTGCCTCAACAACCATTTTGTCACTGAATTGCTACTAAGATCTTCAGACAGCTTTTCTGCTTTTGCAATAGCCTCTGACAAACCAAAAAGCTTTTACTTTTGCAAACAACCCCAAGTGATATATATGACTTACAAATGCCCAGTGAAGATAGGACTCGGTTTTCTGTAGCCCCAAATACTTCGTCTGGCAAAAGATCAGCTCTCTATTTTTGTCTCCAGCTGCTGGTTTAATTAGTAGTCTTAATTCTCAACTCTTCTTTTCAAGCCTTATACAAATACAAGCCATACACAGTTGATCACATGGTTCTCAGAAATCCACGAACTTCAACTAGGAAGCTATTGAGATTTTTCCTAAATCTCTGGTAATTTATTCTATCAAGGGAGGAAGAAAGCTGATTTGCACTTGTTAGTGTGTGCAATGCATTTGCCAGCCTAGATTTGAGTGTTGCATTTGGTTGTCTCTCTATCAATTCATTCCCCAATCTCTGTAAAGAAATTTACCCAAATCTTCTCAGGAACTATTGATAAAATAGAGGGGGGAAATCATAATAGGAATACTAAAATATATTGAACAATAGTGTATTGTGTCTGATTACAACTTACAAAATTCTAAAAACTGAAGTTGCAATACCCCCCCCCCCCCCCCAAAAAAAAGAAAATAGGAATATAAGTTATGGAGGTTCCTTTTTGGAAAAGTAACTCACCAATAGACAATAAATATACTAAAAGTTTTTCATTGAAAACAGATCTTTGATGGCCATTGAACAAAAATCTTGAAAACATATTCCTGATATGAAAAGTAACTTGCATATTCACCATTGAAGAGAATAAGCAACATTATGATCATTTATAAAGCAATTTTTTATACCAAATGCATAGTTCAAAAATGTTGGCTATAAAAATTTAAGGAACCAGGTTTGTAACTGAGAAAATTTGCATTGAATTTTTTACCAAATGCAAGTCAGAGATGCATACCTGATACAGGCCTTGCTCACACAGGATTAATGGAAGGAGAGCATCTGCCGCAACACTGATTAGATCCGAACTGAAATAACGGGTAATACTGTTAGTCAATTGCAATGTGATTTTGCAACAGTATTAGCTAACACGTGAAATTGCCTTTTAGTAACATTATACTGGGAATTAGTAAACAAGGTACTTGTGAGGAAATGTTTTTGCAAGTTTAAATTAAATCATCCAATAAATTTTATAAAATACGTATGAAATATTTGAAAATAAAGCATGTGGGTGTGCTCTAAGATGTCACAGTATTCGATATACACATTCATTTGATACATCCGCTATATGTCTAGCTATATAATAAATGTTGGGCTTTAAGGGGACAACATGAGAAAAAAGTGAGCCCGTGAGAGGAACAAAAATAAGAATATTATTATGGATGTGTAGTCACACAAGAAAGGACAAGATACATAATGATTATATATGAGAAAAGATTGGGATAACACCAATTGAGGAAAAGAAGACAAAATTAGTTATAGTTTGGACATGTACAAAGGTCACAAGAGGCACCACCGCACCAGTAAGAAGAATATGTATCCGTTTGTTTAAACTTAAAAAAAAGTTATTAAAAAAGTGAATTTTTAAGAAGCAAATAGAAGTTGGTATTGGGAAAACTCAAGTCCCACATTGACTAGAGATAAGGCAAAGAAGGAATATATAAGTGGGGGACAACCCTCAGTCCATGATCTAACTTTTGAGGTTGAGTTAGGCCCAAACCAACATTCTAAGATGATATCAAAGTTTATCCTAGATCCATTAAACAGATCACTTATCATATTATCCACACATCAAGCCCAAAAGTGCTGAACGTGAGGGGGTGTATTGGAAAAAATCTAAGTCCCACATTGACTAGAGATAAGACAAAGATAAAATATAAAAGTGGGGGACAACTCTCACCCCATGAGCTAGCTTTTTGGGTTGAGTTAGGTCCAAACCAACATTCTAAGAGTTGGTTCTTAAAAAAAAACAGAAAACTATTTTCTTAATAACAAAAATGCTTTTCTTAAAAAAAAAAGAATGTTTCAACAAACGGGCCCTATATTACATGGCTAGTAATCCTATGAAAAGGAGGACAGGAAGACCTAGAAAAGACTTGGAGGAAGTCGTCAAAGCAAATCTCATGGTAAACAATATCTCTGAAGCTTTGGTTTTTAATCGAGTCGAATGGCGTTGTGATCCATGTAGCCAATCTTACCTAGTGAGATAAGGTTTTGTTGTTGTATTCATTTGAAAAATCAATCTCTGATACTCTCCCAATTCAAAAGATCTATTTTACTAAAATAAAAGAGTTACAGACTGAATCTGCTATCCCCCTTTCCAGAGCCTAGCTCTGAACAATGATCTCAGAAAACTAGAATATGATCCCCTAATAGACTCCCCATACCTTTAAAATATTCTCCTCCAATTTCCTATAATTTAGGATAACAGAATGAAAAACTACCTAGATAAGAAAAACTTGAACATAATCAGAAATTTAGAATAAAATGATTACAGATAAGAACTTCCTTCACAGACAATAGATTCCTAAATCTATTGTTTTTTATTCCTCCTAGAGTAGACTCTCCAAACCTTGGGCCGTCTACTCTGCCTTACTAGTCGGGTTTCTATCAATCTCCTGCCAAAGGAGTAGGGGGGAGGGGGGAAGATAATAAATGACCTACTGAGTGAAAAAGGCAGTACATATATTCAACTTAGGCTTGGTAAAACAGGAAAGACAAAGGGGGAAAAAAATTTCCTTTGCATTCTCACCTGTAATCCTCAAAAAGGAGTAGCTGCAGCATTGAACGAAGGAAACGGCTCAAAAGACCTTCCTGAACATTCCCACTCAAATCCTTATGACCCACAGTGTGGGCACCCAAGCCAATATTACCATTACCAGTCTCCTTGTAGTGGTAAGAAGCAAGAGCTTGCAGAGCTCTCAGACACTTACTAACCACATCTGCATCCTGCAAAATCAGTAAAGGATATAGTTCTTAGCCATAAATTCTAAGCACAATCATAATTACCAGTTGGGGGAAAAAGAAATTGATTTGGGAACTGTCATAAACAGTGGAGAAATTTATTTAGGAGACTGGAAGAGAATGCTAAACTATTGAAAAACTCCTCAAGCTTAGAAGTTTCTCTGTCATTGCAGTTTCTCACTGCTTTGATCATATTATTAAAGAAAGAGCACATTCCAAATATTACCTGATGGTGAAGACCAAAATCAAGGGTTCCAAGTATATGAGCGAAGGCTTCACTATTTAGTTGTGCAAATGTTTCAGGATAAACCTCCAACATATGAGTCAGGAGAGAAAAATACTGCGAATAAGTTATACAGTATCAGCTTTGGATAACAATCAGTCTGGTATTATTTCCACAGAGCACAGGAATATCTTACATCATGACAAAGTTTGGGATATTTCAGGAGGTCCATAGAAATCAATGGTGTGACCATGTGAAGACCAAAGTAAACCACCTGCAAGACCCATGCATTAGATATTAACTATCAAACATGAAACAGGTAAATGTAACCTTGATATGACCTGAGATATGTTAGTGCCTTGGGCTTCAATCGAATCTGATGAGAAATCAATCTGCCACATTAAGAATTGTTCAGTTAAGTCGCACCTATGTTAAGTATGTGTATGAGAGACAGGTACTCTCTCTCCAACTGCCAGTCTAAATAATTAACGAAAAAAATCCTTACCATGTCTTTAGAGCAAAGACTTGAGAGAAGTTGAAGAAGGGCTCGCAAATCTCTATACTTATCTGTTTTAGCCTCACTAAGTAAGCTGCTTGAAAGACTTAGTGATATCTGAAAAATGAGCAAATGGAATTTGAGGGAGAAAATTTTTAAAATAATGAAAAAGAGAAACTGAATTAGCAATAACTATGGGATTTTAGAAAACAATAATATATTGACTTTATATAATATAATTAAAACAATTATATTGTTGCTATTGGGATCAAAGAGAAAGGCAGTGCAAAAGGGACAAAATGTAAATAAATATGGCTCTTCACATCCCTTATGCTTCATACTAACTGTTGAAGGTGTAATCATTGACTTCTAAAGATTTTCCTTTCCAACTGTCTAACCTCAAGATATGTATATGGTTTGAACCAGATTAAAGCTTCAATAGTATAACTTTTTTAAGAAAAAAAAATAGATATTGAAGAAGGAGTTTGAGGGCACAACTTAGAAGTGCTCATTCCCCCAAGATAATAAAAATCCCTAGATAATTCAATTTTATGATAACAAGTAAATGCACCCAAACAATTTAGAAAAAGGAAGCCACAGAGGAACCAAAACAATCTTTTAGGTACCAAAAAGAAAGTTCAACTAGGCAAAATGTTCCTCCTCACTCAAAGTATTTGCCATTTAAAAGCAACCTAATTGATAACAGAAATTTACCTTGCCAATATTGTGAGATGAATACAGCTGAAGCAAACGCGTGCAAAAATTAACAACAGCCGCAGTTTCTTGGGCCTCCAAGTACGTAATTTGTCCATCAACCCAATCAACTACAAATTTAAGTAGCAGGTAGACAACTGCAGACTAAACAATAAATACAAAAAAGAACAGAATAACAAGATGTCAGAAACTGGGAAATTTAGACACATTTGTCAAACTGAAAATAAATAAAATCAATTAATTATAAGGAATCAAACTAACATAGAAAATGGACAATTTAGATCATATAATATGTTTACCAAAAGTACAAGAGCCATGTAAATCTCACTTCTGTCAAGAGCATTGAGGATATAAAAGTAAGATACTGATAAATGTGAATGCTACCTCATGTTTATACACTTCAAGAAGAACTAGTATGGGATTCATTAGAGAGAATCCTAGATCATAGATAGCCTTCTGTGTCCGAGGTTCAGAAGCACTTGCAGCTCCACGTAGCCGTTCTAACATGCAGCTGACCTACAGAACATCGATGAAATTGAGGAACTATTTGTATACAAACATTAGAATGAAATAAATGCTCAAGCCCTCACCGAAAGGAGAATATCTGGTTGTTGGGCAATATTTTTAAAATTACTCTTGCTGGATATCTCCACTATGTATGTTGCAATAGGACCCATGAGATTTCTTACATACCTTTAAATAAATATAAACAAAGCTTTACAGTGTCAAAATTTAGAAACTATAGCAAAAAGGAAGTTGAAGGAAATACTCACTGACTAGACGCCTCTGAATTTCTTATGCCTGAAGCTGAACGAACAAGTGTTTGTGCAAGAGATCGCTGAAGCAAGAAACTGATAACACTTAGACAACAAGCCATAGCAACAAAGTAGCTGGTGGGTAGAGTTAATAAAGATGTTACCTGATGAGCAGTGTCCAACAAGAGCAAAGTCTTTTCAGTTGAAAATGCAGTTGCTAGTTCATGCCATGAATTCTGCAAATAATATCAGAAGTTCAAGACAATCAAGATCTGATAACATAGACAGCTGGTAAAGTAACAAGCAGAATTAAAAGATGAAAGGTTACTGACAATTGGAAGTGGAAAATAACCATTGTTTTTATAGTAAATGGGAATTTGATCCTTTGTATGTCCCAACACTTGTAATATTGTATAAAGCCAATCAGAAACATGAATATATGATTAAGAAGTCATCTAAAGCGATAAACAAATAAAACATTAGATAAGTATTATTTTGAGAATTACTCCATTACCAAAAGTCATTTCAGACTACTTTTCCAGTTTTCAGGGAGAAATGGAACTTTGAATACATCAAGCCTTAACAACTAAACATGAGTTCACTTCCATTGGAGCAACCAACAATTATAAAAATAAACCTTGGAGAGTCTATGAGCACCAAGTAAACAATGAGAAAAACCTCTGTGCTGGCCTGACCATAAAGTTGCCATGCTTACTGAAGACCACATCAGAACTACAATGCATTATCGGATCTAGGTGCTGAAAAACCTTAAAACTATCAAGGACAGACACATCATGGAGACATGGACCTTGTGTTTGTAAACCTATATTACCCAAGGAAGAATTTATGTGGTGTTCAAGAGGGATAGCATAATACCCACCCACACCCCCCCCCCCCCCCCCGAACCATATGAATACCCCAAATGAGACAGATTTGGAGCATGTGAATCAACCTACTTGAGCTACCTGAGTAATTAAAATTGTATCAATGCAACATCTAAATATAATATGAGAAAAATTGGATTGGAAGATGCTGATAATAAACACAAAGGAAGGATATGATCATTTTGTCATCATTATCCAGTCATGAAAACTTTTAAGTCTATCCTGGCAAATCATAGGAACTAAGTTTGCTTGTTTATGAGCTCCAGAACTTGGAGCATACTATTATTATAAGCAACTACTTAGCAAACTTGAATCACCCATTAATGAGAAAAAAAAAACATTTGAAAATATACCAAACTTTGATGGGTTTTGTCAATTTAAAGGTACTTAAATAAGCATTGACTCACCAGAGTAACAAGGTGGACACATATATGCTTTTGCTGAACCAGCGAATGAAGTAACTGGTAACAAGTGAGTCCCTAGGTAAAAATGCATTGCATTAAGCACAACCACAAAGCAAGGTGTCTGACATTTATTCCAATATCTTTTACATAATACAGATAAACTTGCACTTGCAGAGCTTATAAATTGGAATATTAAATTTCAAAAGAAAAAAATGGTAAAGAAAAAGATGCATATTAAATCAACATTTTCTGACAGAATCTAGAAGAAGAATGCATTTGCCCATTAAGTTTCAGATGTTCAAATTTAGGCTCGTTTTGGATAATAATTTGATTTAGAATTACATATTTAATTCTAATTTTGTTGTTAAAAAAAACATAAGCGTAGTTAGTTCATAATCTTATAACTTTTGAAAGAAAAGTTGTGTTAGATTTCATCTTAAACCAATTGGGATTAAGTGAAGTTGTCCAACAAATATATAAGCTGCACCTCAAGAATAGGTAGACGATATAAGACTTCCCAACAATTCGGATACATGAAAATATTCAATAATATTTTAATCATAAGTGAAAGACTTTAGAATTATATAGAGTATCCAATGATAACTAGATTGTCTTCAATATCTTAGAATTAATCATATTGTTTTAGAAATACAAGGAGAGAATAAAGAGAAAAGAGATTTGAATAATATTTACTTGTATACTATGATAATTTACAACAAGCTGAAATGTGAAAGACACTTAAAACACTCATCCTTATTTATACTAATAATCCTAATTAAATAAGGAAACAAATCACAATATTAGACAACATGGAAACAAAGAAATATCAATACTCCAAAATATTTTAAGATATAACATTGATATTATGAGATATTTCAACAGATATTTCCTATTTCCTAATATCTCATGATTCACTTCCTTCTTTAATTAGGATTATGATTAGTATAAATAATGGTTGGCGTTTTAGGTTTTATGAACTAACACATCATATTGTAATACAACACAGTACACAAGTGAATATTATATAGTCTCTTTTCTCCCTCTTCTCTCTTACCATACCTAAAACCCCATAATTCTAACAACGTCTATTGTGTATAATCAGATTGATCATCACCAATAACTACCACCTACAATATATTTTACATAATATGATCAAATATATTCACATAGTGACCATTAAAATAAATATGCATGTAAAGATTGTAATTAAGAACGTACGAATTTGCATATATACATCACATTAGTAATAAAGATGAAAACTAGGTAGACAACCATGTGCAAAATACTTTATTTAAAAGAGAATGTCCAATATTGTTAAAACGATAGAAATTTTAAACTCAAACCTGTAAATCCTTTTCCCCTAGATATGACGTAAGTGCGATGAAGGATATCCGGACAATAATATCAAGAACAAGTTTCCCTTGGTTATGTTCTCCAAAGAAACAAAGCAAAGCCTTTTTTGAACTATGCTCATGATGATGACCTGAATCTAAGATTTTCTCCCCGATTCCATCAGAAGACATTAGATATGTACGAGACCACCTTGCAAGGAACCATATAATTGACTGCATATAACATAAATTTAAAAGGGATTGGGAAGTAAAACAGTATCTTGTCAGAAAAGAATTTCAGAAGTACCAAAGTGCAGTATCATATTCAAAATCAAAATGACTGAATTCAGCAAACTTAATCTCCAAATAAAACCATAATTTAAAACACTTAACCAGTAAAAAAGGCATCTATTGGTATACACAACCAAATATGACCAAGGGTAATATCATTTTTTTATTACTTTTTAAGAGATTTGCAAGTTGTTTAACTAAAACAACTCTACAAAAAATAGTACACTACATCATTAGTATATAGTAATGATGATACAAACTTTTAGAACATCCAACTCCCAAAAGATTATCAAATCAAGATTCAAATTATGAATCGCCAAGCTAATTTTTGAATCGTACATAATTTGCATTAAATATTAAGATTCAGAAACAAGGAAAAATTACTTCATTTATATCATATAGATGATTCATGATTATACTGTTCAATATAAAAAAATTAAAACAGAAATTGATAAAAACTTAAGCAGAAGTCTTGTAAAACAAAATTACAAAATTATTAGTTATGTCAGAGTTTGTAAAGCCTTTATTTTAGAAGAATGGAAATGAAGCAACTAATAAATAGCTAAATCAAGTACATGCATAGAATGAGTGAGTGAATAGTCAAATAGTATAAGTGTTTTTTCCAATTCTTTTTCCATGAGAATCGGTGAAAGAAAAGTAAAAAAAAATTAACGAACTGTTGAATCGTGTGATTCATATCGATGATACGAAATTGCAGAGATTCATTCATGTATTGTAAGATACAAAGTCATTTAAGATTAATCTTATGATACAAATCAGTAGGTAGTGGAATTGTATAGAATTGTGAAATGTAAGATTCTGATGACTATTTCTACTACTGAAATAAAACAAGAAAACAACAATAGCAACATATTCAGATTTGATGTCTATAAGTGACATTTAAACTGAATACTGTAGGAGGTAAAAGAGCCAGAATAACATTATGGAAGATGGAAATGAATAAATTGCATTACCTCCATAAGCCGGGGACTAAAAACTGATGCTCTCATTTCTGGACTGAGGCATTGCTCAGCAAATTTTATGATTGAGCTGCATTAATGCATAAAGAACATGGTTTTATAGTTGCAGAATTGGATCAGACATTATGTCCAATGAAAACTTTGACATAAGGAATTGCACTCAAGTATTAACAGTGTTGCCATGATTCAACTCTTCAATATCCAAGGAAGAACCCATACAGAAGAACAGCTCTTTAACTCAAATAAAGTTTTCAGGCTAACAGAGTAACTGACATGTATGTGCTCACAGACAAACATATCTCATAGACAGGCATTAATCAAAATAAACCTTACAAAGCTAACCCTACAAGACATTTGTAACAAAATCCACCATTTTGTCTTGCTCATCAAATTGCATATTAATCAGAAATTATTTGTACACCATTGGCATAGAGTAATGTTAATTTCAATACTATTTTTTGCTAACATTCTTTGCAAGAACTCAAACATCAGATTCCTAATCAGTAAAGCAGAAGAAAATAATTTACCTGGAAAGTAAAACAACAGGATGTTTATCTGCTTCAACAGCGTTAACAACAAACTGGGTTTGTATCGTATTAGGAACCTAAATACATGACATAACCTTAAATCAGCATTGCACATTACTGTCAACTTTAAAGATGGAAATACAAGGGAAATGCACAAAATTATTTTCTGTCTATCAAACTGCCAAATTAATTATGGTAATTCTTGCCCCCCCCCCCCCCCCCCATATTTTTTTTTTCAAATAGAGTATTTTCTCTATTATCCCTCAAGATTTACCATAAACGATTTGCCAATTTGATATACAGAAAGGACTAAAAATGGAAATATAAAGGAAATACACACAACTTATTTTTGGTATGTATCAAACTGGCAAATTGTCTATGGTAAATCTTGTCCTCCCCCTGCCCCCCAAGCAGTTTTTCTTTTTTCAAATAGAGTATTTTCTCTTTATTATCCCACGAAAAAGAAAATATACACAGCACCAACGAACAGTTCTAAATGAAACATAAAATATGGAGAAAATACTATTCACATACCAGCGGTAGTTCCCCCTCCCCTTCATCTGCAATTACATGACCAATAATCAGCAACAATGAATAAAGTTCTTCCAAAGTTTCAGTCAAGTCAATAATGCCCCTGCCCTACAAATGAAGTGAATAATGAGCTATGGAAATAATTCACATAACTTGAAACAAAATAATAATTACATATGGTGGATAAGACAAAAACACAAAGATGCAACAAATATACAAATACAGACAGAGAGAGAAGTCAGTCTGAACGGTGTGTGTTACTGTGTCAATATTATGATATTTTCTTATAGAACTTTAGATTTTGCATGTTTCAATTTGTTTTTGAGAGTAAACATTTCTACCCTATCACTAAGAATTATGCAGCATTTAGTCAAAGGAGAAACTATTTATTATATACTATATATTTAGACATCCAATTGGTGCAGTTTGATTAATATAAAAAGGATTTTTTTCAACCAATAACCAAAATGAAGTAACCATCATGTTGAAACTTCAAACTCATCAAAAACTTATTGTCATTTTAAACCAGTTTTCAACTTGATTGCAGCTAAAAATGTAGTTAGGTTTTGAATACACATACATCACCATTTGATTCTAGCTGGTCCCACATCATTTTATACCTAAACTCTGATTTTTCCACTTATACTTTATGTGAGGTAATGTACACCCACAAGATGAGTACCAAGCATTATTCTGGGGTTTTGATAACCCTAGCTCCATATGATTATGTGGGTGGCAGTATAGATGACAGAATGCTGAATTAATGGTTGCTTTGATGTTTTGAGTTGTATTGTATCTTAGTGGGTGTAAACTAAGAGCTGAACCTTTTCCTTGTGAGTTGTGAGGGCATTTAGTAGGCTGGGCATCCTAGAAAGATTCATTTATCATTTGTGGGCAGCAACATGGAGAGAGAATCTAACATTCTAAAAGCAACAATCTAAGGACAAGAAACACAGTTATAGTAACTTAATTGCTTGCTAATTATAACAGTCACTAGAGTCCTAGACCATATCCCCCCATAATACTTAGAATGTAGTGGTTTATGACAGATGTTAAACCATTTTTATGGATTGCAATGGAGTATGGAAGGAAGCGAAAGTAAAGATCTTGATAGCAGTTCCAGGTTTCTGGTTATGGACACTGGGCTCGTAATAAAAATGAAATAAACTAATATTTCAGGGGTGAGAGCTCCTTGCTTGATTATTTTCCTGGATTCCTTGGCGATACAGTATATAGCGTGGTGCCTCTGCTATGTGCATGATTTCTGTTACAAGTTGGTGTTTGTTATATTCTAGAATGTTCTTGAGTCAGTCAATATTCTATTAGAATCCATTCACAGTTAGTTTGCTGCCTTGCTGTAAATCTTGTATAAATAGGAATTAGAGAACTCTGAATACATAACAAAAATATTCAAATTTATTTTCAGAGATTTTCTCAGTTTCTCTCTCTGTCTCTCTCTCTCTCTCCCCTTAGAACACTTCTATATAGGGTGCATTCCCTTAGATTATCACACATATCCTCAATGTTTTACATTGCTTATGGCTCACATCTCAAATTTTGCAATCTGAACTCATTTAATTTTGTGTGGTCTGAATGATTATAAATATCAATTCTTTGCAGTATCAACAATTACCAATATCAATTTTTGCGGTCAGAACAATTACTAATATCAATTTTTTGTGATCTGAACAACTAGTAATCTCTAGAAACAAGGGAAGGGGCAGAAAAGCAAATTTATAGATGACAGATCTAAAATATCTATCCAAGAAAGTTAGCCTCCATAAAAAATGTTAGATTACATTTATCTTTACATAATCTTGTATTTATTATTACATAAAAACTTATGATTCTGATTGATATTTAATTACCTAATAATCAGTAATTGATTGATATGTAATCAATATTGGTTCTGATTTCTCCATTATAAATAAAGATGAGATGTAGTCATCTAAGACACACAACATTACACAGTAAAACACTGTTATATGGTATCAGAGCTTAGGTTATTCTTGACACGGGAATAACGAAAGTTGTTCTCCACCAGGGACCTACTGTCCCCGATGGACCTCTTTCTGCTTTGGTTGCCTTTTGGCGACCTTTTCTCCTTTCCCGAGAACTTTTCCAGCAACCACCGTCCGCCGTCACTTATTCGGTGGTCTACTGTCCCAGTGGACCTTTCTGCTTGCCGTCCTATTTCCAGTGACCTATTTCCACATTCTAGTGGACCATTCTGCTTTTCTCCTGTCTTTTGGTGACCTGTTTCCACATTCCAGTGGACTTTTATGCTCGTTGTCCCTCTTTCTGGAAATTTTTTCTCCTTTTCCGGCAGCCGACAATAACCTCTCCGTCGGATGACTGAGGCGCGCAAAGCTCAGTCAGTTTCGGGCCATTTCAGGACTGTTTTGTTTGTCAAGTCTTATTTTCGCACTTTGTTTTAATTGCATTTTGTGTTTCTGTTTTCATTTATCATGGCTTCTGCTGGTTCTTTCCCTCTTCGCAGTGAACAATAGTGTGTGATTGCTCTGCCCTCTTTTGGCAGACTTCCCGACACCTTTTCATCGGAGCTCACCTTCGACTTTTGTCGCCTATTGCCGAACACCATCCACGTGTGCAACCAACTCAAAACACCGTTGCATGCAGCCCCATGCAGGGGCCTAGTGCATGAAGTTCACACACTCGACACATGATGCATCTCTGGCCAGTGTCTCACTGATCTTCTCTTCTTCTGCCTCAAGGCATCCCCAGTGGATCTTTTTGCTTTTTTCACGGGTGAACAATACCCGTTGCCATCGCTGAATACCGTCATGTTGTCCACGTGCGTAGCTAACTCAAAACACCACTGCACGTGGCCCCACACAGGACCCTGGCGCGTGAAGTTCACACACGACGCATTACGCGTCTCCAGCGAACCGCCTTTAGTTTCTATCTGGTTGACCACATTTGTAACAAGCTCAATTCATATGACATATATGCTCAAGCTTGAGGGAGAGTCTTAGATTACATTTATCTTTACATTATCTTGTATTTATTATTACATAGAAACTTATGATTCTGATTGATATTTAATTACCTTAAAACAGTTATAAAAAAATATAAAGAGAAATACTAACAACTCGTTTCCTAACACAATACTACTGGTACAATTTTATTGGGATTTGCAAAATTATAAGTGAGATTTGTTAAATATTGAGGGTGACCCACATCATTTCATAAGTCCCAATAAATTTTAACCAATAATAAAGAGTATGTTGCTAACATTACTCAAATATAAAACCAACCTGATTAAGGCATCCAACCCGCTCTGAAAATACTCTAATGAGCAAAGGAATTGTAACATTAACAGATGCTCTTGCAATAAGAGCATAGCAGCTTAACCTTTCATCCATGGCTGCAAAGACAATATCATTCAAAAAAACAGGAAATTCATCAAGCCCTAATATGATATGTCTATTCGAATTTTTGGTGATGAAAAATTATAATACTAAGTTTGTAATATTAGATGATATTTTCAAACAAGAACTGGATGTGTTTTAAAGGAAACCATCTTCATTAAATAAAATAAATGAGATTGATCTGTGGAAAACTATTATACCCTCTTCCTATTTAAGATTTCAAAATAAAACTACAAGATTTCACTCCGATTAATAATAATATAGTACAATAATAATGCAATGATTTTGAGCTATATTTCATTTCAAATTGCGATATAGTATTATAGGTTTTTCTTTAAAGTATTTTGTATGATATTGTTGCCCCCACCCTAGGTCCCTAGCCATTCCATTTCAAGTTCTAGTACTCTACTATTAGTAGAAAATAGACTGAATTAATCAAGGAAGGGGCTACAACTAAAGGCATGTTAGAATTTATCTGTGGGTCCTTGTCAAAGAGTGTGTGAGAGTGAGTTAGTGGCCTTTCAGCTTTGAGTGGTCACTATGTCCTAAAAATGCCTTGGCACTTTGAACTCATTACCCCTTTGCTTATATACTCTAACTTATTTGTAACCCACCAAATACCAATGTATGGCTTGTTTTCCATCACTTCCTCGACTCCAACTAGATTGGTCCAATTCTAACTTGTCTTCAATTTCCAGCTTTGGCTTGTACTTCATGTTTGGGTCTCAAAGGCCACACTTACTACTTTCATTTTATTGCCTAAACTTGTGCTTCTTTTTATTGAGTTTTAGAAGCTACAGGTCTGTCTTCACTTACTGAGCTTTTTATTGGTTGGGTCTTTCAATTTTTTTCTACTCTTCTTTTATTTGGGCTTCAGTTCTTCCCTTACATATATGCTCATATACTATATTAGAATTTATGAGTGAGCCCTTGTCCTTGAGTGAGAGAGTTAGTGGGCTTTCAGCATGAGTGACCTGTTTGAACAAAAAATGTCTTGGCACTCTGGAATCATTACCCTGCTATATATCATTTAACTTGTTTCTAACCCATGAATGTGGCACTCACTTGTACTCCAACAAGGCATCAAAGACCATGCAATTTTAGCACATTTTGACTTTTAATTTTCAATAAGTATTTAACAAAAACCACTACATCATTTTAGGCAACAACTTTTCATTTTCAGCACTAAATAGAGTTCTCAACCAAGCCCTGACTAATCACATATTCACATTATAAAGTAGGAATCTGTCTGCTGCCCATATCTGCTTTATAATTTCTTCAATAGGACAATAGCTCAAAGAAAATCCAGCAATGGCAAAGACAATATCAGCAAGAACATAAATTACAATATAATGCTAGCATGTGCAAGGTTTATAATCTGTCCATACCAGATACAGAAGCATGAAGATGGTCTGAATCGCCCTCATCATTAAACGCTGTCGCAGAGGCCACTAAATAAAAAGAAAATTCACATTACCATAAGATTGTAGATGAGGAAAAAGAAAGCAAGAGGACAGAAAAAGACTGCATTATAGAAAGTTGCATGTAGGTTTTACATCGTAGCTCGCATTCTACAATGAAACCAAAGAGATTGGCAGCAGCTTTTATCCCTTCGGATGGAAGCAAAGCATTCACATTGATAGTATTTATTGGCTGGAAAGAACAATAAATATAGCTCAGTGTAATGACCAGAACTAAACAAGCTTCAGAATTTTGATTTTACATTGAAGAAATGTTATTAGAGTTAGAAGAAAAAGGTAATTGTTTCAAATAAGTTTATTTAAATGAATACCGTTAGAATGGCAGTCCAAGTATCCAATAAGACATCACGTGCTTCCCAGCTCCAAGTCTCCTCTTCTGTGTTACTAGTCATGAGGACTTTAATTACTTCAGACATCAACATTGACAAAAAAGTAAGAGTACCGATGGGCCTGAAGTATCAAAACAAAAAGTTTACTCACATCAATTTATGTCAACAATCATTATGATTAACAGAGAAACACCTAAAAAATTAAATTATTATTACAATAACCTCATAGATTTTAGCAAACCATCAAACACATAGGGGGTTGTTACATTTGCAATGGCCAATAATGCGCGACAACCATCAAGCATCTCGCTGAAAGAAACCAACATCAATTTGAGGGTCATATATATATAAAGACTTGCAGGGGTGGGTGGGTGCATTCACACATGCATTATGCAGATGAATATCCTCCAAACCTGTCACTTTTCCCATTTTCAATAGCTTTCGAAATGGCATCTGGAGGATCTACCCACTCTATTATCCCAGATAGGAGCTGCAGAAGATGCTGCTCATGCATTTTTCCATCATCTAAATCATGGCACAAACAAGGTCAAAGAAATTCAAATAAAAAATTTCCAAAACTTAAATTTTGTAGGGGACATGTTGCAATGGTGATACAGAGAACTGAGTCCCTAATGTTAAGACTGATCAGGAGTGCTTTGAGCAATAACTAGTTATCTGGAAAAATCTAGCAGTACAGCTGTAAGAGTAACAGATTGAAAATTTTGATATTGAATCAACCAATGCAAAGGTAGTAATGAAGATTTTCATACTTTTGAAGAAATATCCACTTCTAGAAGCCAAACCCTTATCACTATAGTCTCATTCCATGTTTTCCAGAAGATCTCTCTTAGAAAAGATAAAGTTTGTGCAAGGACCAACTACTTTAATTGAACACTTTATCAAGAAAGATCTTACTATCAGTGAAAATTGCTTGACATCTCTGTCATTAAAAAAAAAAACTCAGTAAAAATTGCTTGACATCTCTATCAAATCCATCCTTTGAAAAAACCATATATCTCATCGCCAAGACAGGTAAAATACTTACCAACCTGAAGATTGTCATTCTACGAAAATGAACATACAATTGGCATAAAGGAAGACGAGGAATACTCATACCAGAAAGAAATACAGCTCCTGTTAAAGAACAAAATTGTACAAGTAGCTTTCGAGCAGAGACTGCAATAGGGCAGTCAAGCCAGTATCCTTCACATGAAAATTTCAGCCTCAATGCTGCATATAAACTCAAAAGCCATCCAACATGACCGCTTAATATTAACACATCACGCCAATCTGAACCAGGCTGCATGTAAGCATAAAAAACAGAATGAAGGCCAAACCATGGGAGATTTAGTCCAAATTTCTAGTTATGACAGCAATCAGTGTGTTATGTTTCATTCTATCAAATGCATGTAAATTGTTAATAAGCAAACCAACTGATTACCTGCACTAGGTGACATTCAGACTTTTTGAGAGAATCCCCATCTTGTCTAACTCCAGCAGAGAAGACATTTACATTTATTTTTGTTTCAATAGTATTGCTACAAAAATCCCAATTCAGAATTTGAAGCATGAGATCCAGTGCAGCACTGCAAACTTTAACCTCTGGTACAACAGAGTCAGATTCAATAATCCTGTTTGTGACACTTGAAGCAGCTTCTTGTGTCCAGTGGTAGAATGTCTATAAGAGGGGGGGAAGGGAAAAACTAATATTAATTCAGAAAATAATTGTCAGTTCTAATGAAAAAACTTCAATCAACTTAGTAAGAGAAAAGTGAAAATAAATATTCAAAATTAGAAAGACCTTTAGGTAGTCCTGCTCAAGTGACCTCCTACACTGCTCATGAAATTCCCTTGGAAGTCCCATAGCACTTGAAGTAGATGGAGAAAATTCTGATACCTACAGATATTGAATATAAATCAAAAATTAAAAAACAGGTATATTTAACATCCAAAGCAATAAGCGAAATGGCTAAAATTTCTTAATCATAAAATATCTCATACCAATGATTCGAGGAATTTGATTCCAGCAAACTGCACATCTATACCATGAATGCCCACAATAGCCTGGTTCACCTGCAGTACATGAAATTGTCAGACATGCATGAAATGTGGATGTTTGGGAGCATATAAAAAATCCTGAATGGATATCCTAATAAAATCTTGCCTTACAGTTAAGTATAAGACATAGAAAAGATAAAGCAAAGAATAACATTAGGTTCTTAAAATTTGGAGCACTATGATTTAGGTATCCTTTTGAATATACTGATATTTCAGGATAAATCAACCAAAATCTGGAAAGGATACCCTAACTCTCCCTTTAACTTTGGGGAAGACTTGGAAAGATGAGTAGGGAGTGGCATCAGGTAAGATAAGATATTCTTCTTCTACTAAGAGAGAGAGAGAGAGAGAGAGAGAGAAAGATAAGACTATGTCCTAATGCCTTCTTAAATATTTAATTAGAATTTTTTTTAAATAATTTAGTTTCACACATTAGTAATGGATTTCAAATGTTTCAATCCCATACCAAACAACCCAGCAATTAGTTTCTGTTCAAAGAAAAAACCCAACCTACCCACTCAAATTTACTCCAGTTGTTCAGTCATCAGTGTAATCAACTAGTTATCCATACTCCTCATTGCCCAGGTTTTTTTGTCTCTATTTTTAAATTATAAAAAAATTAACATGAAAAAAAATAAAAATAAACAGGTAAATATATTTTATATCTTTTAAAACACTTTTGTATATAATTTTTCTAGTAATTGAACTCTTAATTTTTTCATCACAAACTAAAGTCTTCAAAACTGATTTGCTCTTCACCCGTAAAACACATAACTGATCTACCTTAATTGTTTAGCTTATTTCTTTCCATGTTAGAAACGATACACCATTCTCTATTAGGATTGAGATCTGCTTAACACTACTTAGCAGGGGTTTAGGTAATTTTTTGTGGAAAAAAATGTTTGAAGCTAGATTGTTTAAAAAAATAATAAGGTATATATATCTTCAAATTTTGCTAAATTCATATTACTATGCAATTTCAAATTAAATTAAAGGTGAATTATTTTTTCACTTTATAAATGAAATGAATTTAAAAAGTTGCACCATTCATTTGTATGCATAAGAATAATATAAGAATAAAAATATTAATACTCAAGATATTAAAATATAAATAAAATATTCACTAATTTAATCAAATATTATTTTAATTATAAAAATTATTTTATTATTATTTTTAATATTTAGATGAATTAAAAATTCTTCTTGATCCAGACAATGAATAATGGGCATGCATTTTTTTCTTATCAACTTTCTATTTTAAAAAATTAAATACAAAAATATATATTATTTGAAAAGCAAATCCTATAACATCAGTTTAGGTAAAATACAATTACCAATACCGCCTACACCAGACACAAAAAGCACTCAACATATTTAATTTAGCATAACTCAGAACCTCTTTGCAAAGCATAGTCGTACATCACTCACAAATTGTTCAATAGTACACTGACTTCCTGAAGTGGAATAACAAATTTTCATCCAATGGTCCACAATCAACTTACTTGCTAGATGAATCAAAGCAGTTAAAATAAAATATTAATATTTTCTATGAATAGTGAAAATGTACTGGTGAGCTCTTTCTTGGTTGTATAAGTTACAGATTTTGAGAGATTTGAACAGCCCACTGACACATTTCATGCATATAATAGAGTTATGACCAAATTATTCGTTGAGTCCAGAAATATGAGGAGAAGAAGGAAGAAAAGAAAGCAGACATGCAAAGAGTAATACTGAGACCAAAAACTACAAACAGAAACAAATATTCTGGCACCTGATAAAAAAGAGCCTCCTTCTCTGCAGGTACAAACTCAAGCCTACAAATACAAATATTGATCAAACAAACTATAAGAGAGATGAATCCATAACCACCTTATCCAATACTGATATGCAATAATATAATAATATTTTCCTTCAAAGGAAAATACACAAGGCTTGGTATTATATATGCTCAAAATAGAAAGAATTTTCACTGCTATGCATTTTTTAATAGAACAAGTCCAATGCAAGATATATCACTAAATCAATTATAGTTTCTGTACAACCAAATCAAAGCTTTTCATAGTTGTAGCAAAGTTAATATCTAAAGAAAAGATTACAAGACTCAAAGTTTCTCGCCAATGTTGTCAAAATCACACTCCAACACACAGGATCATACGATCCAACTCTTTTTTGCCTCCCCTTCAAGCCATGCACCTAGCAGAAGATGCTGAGTCATGTTGGATCATCACCTAGAAGCATTGAATTGTGGGATTGTCACTCCAAAAAGCATGTTTGCAGCTACGAACAAACCAGGTCAGGTCATGTGAACCATTAAAAAAAATATTTTTTTATGCTGGATGCTCTAAATGCTGCTGCACGACCCTCAATCTAGTTCTCCCCAACACTTCTACCTTAACAGCCAACCTTCTCCAGTTCCCTCTTCTCTCATGGTTCTCCATTTCTCTTCTATGTTTGCTCTTCAACCCTCACTGGCTCTCTTCTCCAGCTCTCATCTCTGTTTTTGCTTTCTCTTTATGGCTGAAGGCTGAAGTTCAACTCTTTCATTCCTTGTGGAAGACTGAAGTTTGCTGCATGCTCTGCCTTCCACATGCTTATTTTTTAATATTTTCTGTAATGCCTAAAACTTATGTAGAGGAGTATTCAACTCCATTGTACAGTTTTATTTTTCCTTATTGATAACTAACCCTTCAGGTTAGTTATTAGTTAGTTACTTTACCACTCAACAGCTGTCATGACAGCTGTTGTTAGTTAGGACAGTTAGACAGATAGTCTAACTATATATATTTGTAAACTGTATTGAATCATTGGGTTTTACAAATCAATAACAGAAACTCTTAACAGAGTTTTCCCTAAACCTCAATTCTCTCTCTCTACCTCTCAGATTCGTTTATGGTATCAGAGCAAGGTTTGATCCTTAGCTTTTGTTCATGGCTTCCGCAACCAACAAATACTCCTATATTATGTGCCTTAACTTATATTCGTGTGAGTGTGTAATTTTAAAAATAGTTTTGGAGGCCACACCACCCCCCTGTCCCTAAGAAGTTCAGCCATTGGATATGATATCAACAATTTCATATTATAAGCCTCAGCCTACTCTAGACACATTTTAGGGTTTACTTATTATAAACAAAGTTTTTATTTTCATTTGATAGATAAATAATTTATGCAATCATATAATTTTATTTATACAATACTTTTATATTTTTTTAGAAGTCATTGATGCTTATTGAAAGTGAAAAAGAATTTCAATAACGATCTTTGAATGTAAATAATTTATATGGATGCACTAGAGTTGTATCTGCACTGTAAGATTTTTTACAATACAACAGTTTGACAAAATCTCTCCAGCATCTGCACTCACTCCCATATCGCCCTCTGGTGATTCAAGTTCTAAGACAGCATATAGCATCTCCCACCCACAAAGCTAATCATTCAATTCAATGAGAAACTGACACTCCTCCATTATCTTCATTGAAGTAATAAGACACACACATGCTAAAAGTATGTAACAAAAAGAATCCAGTGTTCAACTATTGATGAGACATGGTTGAATATGCATGTTATGTATTCAGTTAAGCTCTTAATAAAACTAAAAACAAAAACAGAATGCACTACTTACCAACCCCTTTTCATCAACTGAGTAGCCACAGAAGAAACCTTTGCTTGGACATAGCCATCAGGAGAACTAGTATGTTGCATGACATAGCATAGACAAAAACTGAAAGTAACAAATATTTAAAGAGGAATAAGTAACAATAGATCAACTAGTAGCATGACTGAGTCTGATAGAGAGTTGCCTTGTAACTATCAAACATGTGACACATTATAGAGATTTGGCTCCCAGCTCAAGGCAAGGATTTGGCAACAATCATACTACTTGAAGCTAAAGCAATTCATTTGGTAATGCATACATGGTTGCAAGCATCACATGTAGATGGATCAATTAGCAAACTTAAAGAACAAATGGTACACATACATCAACCACATTTTACAGTCTTGATAAGTATTGATACGCCCTTCTGAATTTTATTTCGAGATTTTGTATTTCTTTAAGTATTCTTTGTGTTTCATTCAATTTTGCAGTCCATGAGCAAAATCCATTTTCCAGAAAGTTCGTTTCTTTTTCTTATTTTATTTTTCATATCATAACTTCTCCCAACCACCAAGATTTGTGCTCAACACGACATAAGAATCTCTACTTTCTGGAACATGCAAGAAACCTCACACATATCACATATTTTTGGGTAATGAATGGAACAACAACTATTAGGTACAGAAGAAAGATCTTCAATTGTAAATTATATGAACAAGGCCACTCATGATGTAAATATCAAAAACAGCACAAAAGTTAGTGGAATCAAAGTTATGGAAGACCTTATCAAGCCTTTCTTGTCATCAGCACTAAGAAAACCCCATTCTCTAATAGCTGCTTCTCGGATTGCTGCAGCCGCTTGAAACCTTGCAGTTGCCACCTGGGAATTTTCTGCATAGACAAAACCATTAGGGTATCAGCATGATCTAAACCAGAATACTAAATACCAAACAAATTACAGTGCTCAGAATGCAAAAACTTAAAAAGGGCATTTAATAGTGTATAATGAATAACAATGATGGACAAAAATGTTCCAAAACAAAAATAATCTATCCAAACTAGTTTGATCCCATGGATTTGGTTGTTAAATTTTCTTGAAAAAGCAGAAATTTACCCAAGATTTTTTTTTTACAAAAAAAATGAGGGAAAGAAAACTGAGCATGCATCCAAAAAAGTGAAAATTATACTTTCTCAAGGTAATCATATCACCAAGAGATGATTTATTTTGAATTAAGATGCAGTATTAATGCTCTATAGACTGCCTATATTAAAGAAAAACACAACCCTCAAGATAAGTATAATCTCCATTAAACCATAAATTATTGCCCAGTTCATCACTAATGACAACCAAAATTAACCTTAGGAACCAAATAATGAAGTCACTTATATAGTTGCTGATGAGACGAATCAAATCACTGAACAAGCATAGCATTATAATGCTGAATTTGTTTCCAAGTTGGCTATTTTCATCATCCAACTAACAAGCAACACCAAAAATGCTTTATAATGACCTGACAAACATATTAAATCTTAATTCTTAAGTAAATTATTCGAACTGCAATTTTCACATATTAAAAGGGCAGTAGATCCTGCACGGTGATGATTTCAACTAAGTAAACTACGGCATCAACAATATGTCCATCAACACATACAATCCAAGTTAATGTGCACATTCTTGCCTGTCCATGATTATTTGCATTAGCAGTATCATTTGCATAATACAAAAGGCAGATATTTTGTTTGTCACACAACATGTAAACTCACCAAGAATGAATTGGCAAGTCTTATATGGCTGAGAAGACTGGCCTAATGACAATATAACTGCCTCAGAAGCTCCTGGATTGATATGCATCTGAAAATAAATGCATAACAAAGAATAAGAACATGATGACACATGTATTTGCATTCCTATGAGTTATACTTACACCCACATGAATTTGAAGTAGAAAGTGTTAAAAAAAATATCACCTCAAGACAATAGTGGGACCATGGCATTTCCCAACTCATTGCAAATCTAGGGATATATTGAATACGGAGAGGGAGAGGTTTCCCAAAAAGTTTTACATGCAAATAATGTATGCTAGTCTTCCTAGACTTTATGAATGCTGAAAATCTGACAGTGATGTAAGGTTATCAAATCGGGATTCGAATCGTGAATTGCTAAGCTAAATCATGAATCATAATCTGTATTGGATTGTAAGATTCAGAGACAATGAAAAAATAATTACTTCAAATATATCATATAAATGGAAACAACTTAAGCAAAAGTCTTATAGAACAAAACCATTAGTTTTATCTGAGTTTGTGAAGCCTTTATTTTAGAAGAATGGAAACAAAACAATTAAATAGCAAAACAGAGTACGTGCATTGGAATGAGCGACTGACAAATAAAATAGTGGAATAATCAAATAGGATAAATTCAGAAGTGTTCCTTCAATTTCTTTTCATTTAAAAATTTAAGCTTATATAACTTTTCAATTTTTCATGAGAATTGGTGAAAGAAAAGTAAAAAAAGAAAAAAAAAACAATGAATTGTATGATTCGTATTGATGACAAGAAATTGCAGAGAATCATTCATGTATCCTAAGATACAAAGTCATTTAAGAGTCATCTTATGATACGAATCAGTAGGTAGCCAAATTGTACCAAATCGTAAGATTCCAAACATGAATAATAAGATTCTGATAGAGACATTCAGTGCTTCTGAAATATTTTCTACTAATAAATGAAATAGATTTCAGAAGTAGTAATGCACTTGCATTGTTCCTGAGCTTAACACCTGCATCTTTTCCAATGATTTTCTTACAAGAGAGAAGGGGAAAAAGGTAAGTATACTACCATAAGGGAGTTATAAGGTTGGTTTGGTGGTAAAGGGAGAAGGGAGAAGGGAGAAGGGAGGAGAGAGAGGTCATGGGTTCAAATCCCCCCACTAACAAAAAACTAACAACTAACAATGGTCAATAAATAAAAAAGTATACTACCATACAGTCATTTTTCAGAAGTGTGATTGTGATCATATCACACTACTTTAACCTTCATCCCAAATTCCTAAACAGAAAAAACATATCTGAACAATAATGACTGATGAAATTTCACTCCTCCAGTCTTTGATTATATTCCAGCAAGCATGGCAACAGACATCAGAAGAAGCCATAATTTTTGCATTTCGATTCCCAATCCGAGTTTACATCTTACTTAAAATAAGTTTTTTGTATCCTTACATCTATCTACATTATTTCTTCTCTACCTAGTGGAAAGAGAGAAAAAAAAAAGAGTGATTGAAACCTGAATGGAAGTGCAGGCATGCTCGATGGCTCGCATAGTAGACTGAAGTTCAGTGAAATCTGTAGTTGCTGCTGTAAACCCTTGCATCTTGGCGAGACAACAGAATCGGGAAAAGGATTTGGAGTAATGAGTTTTATGTGTTGTTGTATTTTGTTATAAGCATTGATCAATGGAGAAATCAGCGCGGAATCGTCGATGATGACGACAACCTTGGGAACTGAATCAATGAGAGGAAGATGAGAGTGGGATTGGTGAGATAATAACAAAGAAAAGGAAAATTCAATTCAGCAATTCTCCTCTCCTGACTGAGTGAGAGCAGAATGGAGTGCTGTGTCTAGGCGGCTACTTCTACTACTACACCCAAACCAGTCTCTGCCAAAGCTCCGCAGCGCGACTCAAATACTGTTTTCTTTTTCTTTTTCCTGCTTTTGTTGTTGTTGTTGTTAACTAGTACTACTGTAGTATTTTAACATTATTTTATAAAACTATAATTTATGCTTTTAAATATATCAATTAAATTTTGATTAAAATTCATAATAAATATATAAGTTATATTTTAAATCAAATTTTATTATTTTTCCTAGTATACAATACGCTGGTGCAAGAACATAATACCCGACTAGAGAGGTTACTGAGGTATTGTGTCCTTACATCTGGGATATATTAAATGAAAGCGATATTTTAAAAATAAATTATTAATTAGCTAAAAATGATATTTTGAATGTAAGGACACAATACTCTAATATCTATAGAATGTTAAATTAATAGATGGATAAAAGTTATATAATTAAAATAGTGGTATCAAATTTGTATAAAAATGAAAGGGTGAAATTTGCAAAATTGAGAAAACAAATATAAAAATATAATTAAACCTAAAACAAAAGACATGTACGTTATTTAAGAATAAACAAATAATCTATTAAAAATGACTGATAAGATTAAGTAAAAGTTACAAAATTATAATCAATATATATTGATTTAAGATGTTGTTCCTTGAAACTTCATTGGATGTTAAAATATTTTTAGCGTTTATTACTTGACGAGTTGCTTATTTGATATTATTGCTTCTTTTTAACATTGAAAATGATTTACTTGTCAAGTTGTGTTACTTAAAACTAAGCTTTGTTGTTTCTATAATCAACAATTGTTTACGATTAAAATAATATTTTCTTGTCTCAATTAGAATAATTGAACTTAAATGTTAATTAAAATAAAAGTAAGTGTGAATAAAAATATAGGACATTTAATGATTACTTAAAATTATATATCAGAATAAAATGTATATAAATTGTTTAAATATGATATGATGTTATAAAAGTCAATTAATAGAAAATAAAAAACTCAATGAGTTGTTTAAACTGCATTCCTTGAAAATGCTCTTAGCAAGCTCGATATTGTATTAGGTCTATAAATAATGAGAATGAAGTTTAAACTAAGTCCTCCTACAAATTACGGAGAAAAAATGTTCATCCATACAAAAAGGATTTCCCAAATTCGTGTAGAAAGACTGAGAGAGTGTATTCCGTCAAACTATATTGTATTATTTTTAATTGATAATTATTTTAAAAATCATATAAATCCACATATACATTCTACTAAACAACATTGTCATACAAATTACCCACTACTATGCAACAATGTCCCTACTCTCTCCGCCATTCCTTGGCTCATTGCAATGCACAGTCAAAGCAGCAAGATTTTCTAAGAGTTGGAAGGAATACAATGGTCCAAAATCTTAACCCCAAAAAAGGTCAAAAATCGCAGCAACAATACAAATTCTTCACATAAAAAGTCATTATGGCTCCCCAAAATCCATCTCCAAGTCCATCTAGCATTCAGAGTCATATACAACTTTCTTTGCCGTCAAAAAGGACAAGCACAGAGAGATGACAAAGACTGGTGGACTGTGGACATCATCCGTCCTCTATACTCCGAACAGAAAGCTAAAATTAACCAAAGACTGGTGGGAAAACTGAAACAAAACAAAAAGTTCATGGGCAATTCTTGGATAAATAAATCCCCAGTAGTTGTTAATTAGTCAGACAAATTAAGCTGTCTGTACACATCAAGCTTGCAAAATGTTTTGTACAATCGTTCAAATGAATGTTCAGAAATAGCATCCATATTAACAAGGGTTGTAGCCAAGTCCCTAGCATCATTCAGCCACCCCCCAAAACCAATCCCTTCGATCAAAAAAGTGTAAGTAGTTTCATTTGGCAGACACCCTTTGTCCACCATCGCAGCCAACACTTCAGTAGCATCACTAACTCTACCCACTCTGCACAACCCAAGAAGAACAATGTTGTAACTAACAACACTTGGCTTACACTCACTACTCTCCATCTCCATGTCCACCAACAACTCAATGGCCTCATCCACCATCCCATCCCTGCACAAACAAGATATAAGCGAATTATACGCGATCACATCGGGATCAACAGTCCAACATCTCCAAAATCATCCCCAATGCTCTAACTTTATGCCCACTACTCCCTAGAGCGCTGAACACTGTGTTGTAGGAACTAGCATTGGGAGAACACCCCACTTCACCCAACTTCTCAAAAATGCTCAAAGCCTCATCAGCTCTTTTTTGCTTACACAAACAAGCCAATATGGTGTTATAGTTCACAATATCCGGCACGCAACCGTCCGAGATCATAACATCCAACACCTCAATAGCCAAATCCACTCTACCCTCTTTGCACAAAACAGCAATCAAAGGGTCATAGCAATAACCATCAGGTTCCAAACCTTTTTTCTTCATATCCTTCAACAAACCCACCCCCTCCTCAACCTTCCCATCGCGACAGAGTGAACTAATCAAAACACTGTACGTCACAACGTTAGCCTCACAACCTTTTGCAACCATGTCAGACATCAATTCAAAACCCGCCTCCCATTTCCCTTGATTCTAAAGACTCCGCAGGAGAATGTTATAAGTTATGACATCCAGGGCATAACCCTTGCTACTTATGCTGCTAATAACCTCAAACGCACGATCCACGTAACCTTCTCTGCACATATTATGATGGAGTTGTAAGGGAACACATCAGGTTGAAGATTAATCTCAAACATCTCATCCAAGAGCTTTATTGCCTCATCAATCCCACCCTGTAAAAGAGTTGCTTCAATTAAAATGGTGTAGGTAACCACGGTGGGGTTGAAGTTTTCTTTCAGCAACTGGTTCTTAAACTCAAGAGCTGCATGGAGCATTCCCCGGGAACAAAGGGAACCAATGAGAATGTTGTAGGTGACGATATCGGGTGAAAAACCCTTATTTTTCATTCGGTCGAGCACTTGGTATGCATGCGGAATCGATTCGGTTGGCTTTGCAGATGGGTGAGGGATTTGAGGAGATGGGTGTCTTTGAAATTGGAAACGGAAGAAAGAGTGCGGTTGGAATTAGAAGGGGAAATGGTGCGGTTGGGGTGGGGAGGAAGTCGGTGGAAACTGTTGTTGTCATTGATGTTGTTGTGGCTTCATGGACAAACGGGGAGAACTGAAGTAAGAGGAGGAAGATGAAAAGGGTGTGTCGAAAGGAATGTGAATGTGGTTCCCTGGCGGGGACAGGTCACAGATTGTGGATGAGGAATTAAGGATGAGTTCATTGGCTGGACCAATCTGCAATCCAAGATAATATACAGACCGGGGGAAAATAGACAAATAATATTAATATAATTTCGGATATACTATTTTAAACACTTTTTCTATTATTGATTACAAAAATTATGATTTTACCATTTTAATAAATTTTAACTATTGTTACTATTATTATGGAATACACACTCTATATGATCTTACGATTTTCCATAAAAATTTATCACGATAAAGATAATTTTATATTAATACTATCATTAGAAAACAATATTAAAACTATTGTTACTATTACTGTTACTGAGATTACTGTTACTGTTATAAGAACATTTAAAAAGTTAGTTATTAATATTTAAAAAAAACACTTATCGTGTTAAACTTGTTCATCTTTATGTTTTAATATTTATTTGTTATGAATTTTAAAATAAATTTAAATTTTTGTCTAGAGTGTGTCTTCCACTACTTGTATTCTTTTTAGAAGATTCTAAAGTAGTTTTATTGTCCTTATACAACACAAAAGAAAAAATCCTAACTAACAAGTCATTTATTCTCACAGTATTAAATTCGATTCTTTAAATAATTTTTTTGTTTAAAATCTTGTGGATGAAAAAAATGATTGAAATGAAATATTCTACTAAAAATGATTAATAAAATCTTATCATGAAAGTTAATCATTAGCATGATTGATAGATACTCTATGCTAATATCATGATGACGAAAAAAAATAAAAAGTCATAAGTATTACATTAATAATAAAAATAACTAATTTATATAGTTGAAGTTAAACATTTTACTAAAAGTGTCACATTGTTCTTTAGTGTGTTGAATTTAAAATCTTCATCTCTAACTTTTCAAAACCAAAATCTTAATTCATCTTATTTTTTTTACAAAATGGTGGAAACAAAAAGAGCTAATCTTACCCTTATCTCTCCATGGAGTCATGTCTAAACTAAATTATTCATCAAGTAACATAACTCTGATAATACATATTAGAGGACTTGTATTGTGGGAAGTGGTTAATACCAAGGAAAATGAGTTGAAAAGTTTATTCAACTTCATAAAGAATGACAACAACATGCTAATAAGGAAAATATATTTTCACCCTTTGTGCAATAAAATGAAATAAAGTTCTTAAGACTGACATCTAACTTTATAAAGGCATAATAACTTGAAATTGATTCAACTTAATTTATCATACATGTAGCCACATTCACTATATTGTCTTTTACATTTCAATGATCGAGATTTGTCTTTAAAATTAAAGATCAAGTTATTGACCACCCATATGATGAATGATTAACACTTCTTTACCTATGTGAAAATTTCTCGTCATATTTCCTATTTCACCTTTTAACACACACAAACGAGTCTTCTATGTCTAAAAACTATCATGGAAGTTATCAATAGATTTGTCAAACATCTTGTCACTCATTTACTTAACTCTCACTCTCCTCTTAAAAATAGCAACAATGAACACCTTTAAAATACAATGATTTATATAATATTGAAACTAAATGAATTATTATTTACTTGAACATCAAAATACTTGAAAATATCCACCTCCATAGCCTATCCACCTCTAATCACCACCAAGGCATCTATAAATTGTTTGGAGATCTTACTTAACATAAGTATACAAACATTTGATCACTACGCTAGGACAATAAAATGTCATTAACTTTTACAAATAACCACAATGAATAAGGGTGCAAGAAAATGACAACAACAAAATAAAAGGTTTTTTTCCTTGTTTTTTCTCAATGTACACCACTTTGCAATTTAATTCTCAACCTATACTACTTTGGACTTTGTGTTTTGATTCACATCACTTTGCAAATGAACGTGGCCAAAGAAATCCAACAGCTGCAAACTCAAATGAACGTGAATACACACTCTCTCTCTCTCTCCTTTTTATTTTTTTTAATTGGTTTTAAAATTACTTATTTATTAAATTAAATTTTATAATTTTTTTATTTTCTTTAAAGAAAAATATACAGATAAAGAAAAATAAAAAAAAATTGGATAAAATTAGAGTACAATTTTTTAGGTACATTGTATGTAATTTTGTAGTTAGATTTGATGTGTTATTGATATTTTTTTTAGTTACATCTTGGGAATATCTCCACGAATAAAACAAGTGCAGCTGAATGACTTGATCAATTATTCCAAACAAAATTGGGTACAATGCTTCGATGAGAGGGAAACGTTGAAGATATATGACTACCAACTTGTCTGAGTCTATTAATTCCATATTAAAAAACACAAGATATTTGTTGGTGTCATCGTTGGTTGAAGATACGTATTATAAGACTGCACAACTCTTTGTTATCAGAGGTTAACAAATTCAGACAATGATCAACTCCGACTCACAGTATTCTTAAGTCGTCTTTGATGCAACGAATAGCGGTCAACAAGAATTTAATGCACACGTTGTAAATGAATTCGACAAACACAATCACACGCTTCTATTATAATAGAGACTCAATCCCCACTTCAAACAACCAGATCACGAAGGTTTTAGAGTAATGTTACAATCTCAAAAGTGTGATTGTGGTGAATATCAGGCTAAACACTTATCGTGTTCTCACGTCATGGTTATTTGTAAATCTGTTAATCTTGATCTCATGAATTATGTGTCGATGCTATTCATTTTACAACACATCTTGCACGTCTACGAGAACTCTTTTGGTTTACTACCACACGAATCAATGTGGCAAGAACATGAATGAGATCAGTCGGGTCCTGATCCGAGGAGAAAGAGGACGGCAAAGGTCGTCCTGTTTCAACTCACATTCCTACTGAGATTGACGAAGAGGAAAATGAACAGGAAAATAAAAAAAAATGTGAAATTTGTTGGTAACATAGTCATAATAGAAACAATTGTCCTAACATATCTTTATCTTAAGTTTTTCCTAATCAACTGTAATTGTTTAAGTATTTTATTGATAATGCAATATAATGTTCTTCTATAAATAAATTGTTAAACAAAAAGTCTTATCATTTTTAATTAAATCTAATGACATAAACAAACTAATTATATTTAGTAATATAATTTTTATTAAAAATAACTATATTAAAAAATTCAGATTTTAAATAAAAATATCACCTAAAAAATATGTTAAGTAAATCAAATAATAAAACAAAAATAATTATATTTAATAATATCATTTTCTTTAAAAAATAAAAAATAAAATTATAAAATTTAACTTATCAAATAAGTAATTTTAAAACCAATTAAAAATTTATATAATATAATATTTATATTTTATAATATTTTAAATTAAAAAAAACAAAAAGAAGAAAGTATATTCACGTTCATTTGAGTTTGTAATTGTCCGATTTTTTTGGTCACGTTTATTTGCAAAGTAGTGTAAATCAAAGTATAAAGTCCAAAGTAATATAGATTGAGAATTAAATTATAAAATGATATATATTAAAAAAAAACAGAAGAAAATGTATTTACGAAAAAAAAATCTAAAACATAACCATTGATGATTGTAGAGTAAAAAATGCCATCAAGAGTGAAAGAAAGTTTTAATTTTTTAATTAGATAAAGGTCAAGTTAAAGAAAATGAGCAAGGAAGGAGCAAGAATTTTTTGTAATACAAGACATTTTAAAGATAACGCATCTTTGTATCAATAAATTTAAAAGTCACACTAATGATTATTATTTATTATTTTTTTATATATGTTCAAGATGAAAGCAAGCTCGTTAGAAAAAAAATATTAAACTAAATTTGACTACTGGAATAATAATTTTAGAAGTCATAATAATAATAATTCTGGTGTAAAACAATACATATCTATTAAACTCTTTCTATATTTTTTAATACGACCGTTTACTAACAATAACGGAACCATGGATATGTACCAAAAAACAAATGAGTGACGCACCAAAAAAAATAATGGAACCATGGATCGGAACTTGGAAGTGGTGTTGCTGTATACGTAGGATCCTCCAACATGTGATGACTGATGATTGCACAAAAAAAACCGTATTTCCCGTAAGCAAACCACGTGTCAGCCTGCCAAAATTTCCATTTTCTGCTCTTTTCTGTTCATTGTTGCCAAATAATAAAAAAACTAGACGTCTCTCTTAATTTTTTTCCACACATGTTTGTTCTCTTCTCTCTCCCTCCAAATTCGCGTGGATCTCTACGGAATTTATTTCCCACGCGCATTCATTCTTCTTCTATCCAGATCGCCGCACCGTTCCATTTCCTCTATCAGCATCGGTAATTGATCCTAATTTCCCAACAGTAGAAGAAAGATCTAGGGTTCCTCCTGCTGAATCCACAGCTCTCTCAAGCGCATTTCTTGCATTCCGATTCAAATTCATCTCGCTCCAGCAGGTTTCCTTTCGTGAATGAGAAGAGATACGGTTACGCTTTAAATGAGCATGGAGGTCGTTGGCGATACGGCGTCGTTGGAGGTCGATTTGTTACAGCTCCCTGAGGTCTCCGCTCTCGCACTCAAATCTAACCTAACCTTCGTCGAGACGCTCTTCGAGCAGTGGCTTTCGCTTCCCGAAAGCAATCGATTGGTACGCTTCATTTCACCTTTCTCAATTTTGGAATCAACGTATTGCTACATTATTTGTTTCAAGATTCTTATTGTATACTATATCTATTTGTAGGTACTTTCGCTGTCAGATAATAAATTCCTACTTATTAATCGTTTCGATAATAATAGTCAAATCCGCAAGTTTCTGTGAGAATGATGGATTATTAATTATTACTTATGATGTTAATTAAAGATAGCCGTTGGTGTTGGATTCCATACACCTACCTCATGAGTATTACTAGTATGACTTTTTCCTAGATATACTCACCGTGTATTATAAGTGATTAATTTCAACTGTTATGCCTCAATATCTTTCCATACACCTTCGAAGGACTATATTAAAAATCTTGCCTACTCGCACAAGCTATATAAATGAAGTCTCGGTGATACTTGAAGTATACGGATGAAATATTTATTACTAACTATTTTTATTTTTTTTGAGTTTCCTTATGTGGTTAAGTTTCCCCCCCTTAAACACTAAAGAATGTAATGCGTGCATTTGTGATTTTATTCTTATGTCGCAGTTGTTAATGTGTTTAGGTGACATCATTGCTAAATGAAGCAAAGTCAGGTGCTCCCTTGAATGTCCCAGGGAATCGCTCTAGTCCAAATGCTGCAAGCAATTCTTTGCCTTCCATGTTTCCTGCTGGCACTGCACCACCTCTTTCACCAAGGAGTACATCTGGCTCCCCTCGCATAGTGAAACAGAGAGTTGGCCCATCTAATTTGGGTTCTCCTTTGAAGGTTGTCAGTGAGCCGGTTAAAGAAGTGATACCTCAGGTTAGGCATATCTAACATGGTATCTTAATATTTTTTTTTTGGTATCTTAATATTTTGTACATGATAGTAAAAGAAAAGTACTTTGAACTGAAAGGAGTGAAAGTGGATCTAAAAGGAGGATATGATATGCTGCAAAACTATAAAAACAAAATACATCAGAAGACTAAACGCCGAAAGTAAAATATGGCAAAGCTACCCAAACATGTTGCATATATGAAATGGAAACTCACTCAACTATGATCATAACACAAAAGAGAATCCATAGAAAGAATCCTCTCCCATAGCAAGTCGAGGTGCAATGAGACTTACTTAAATATGCTAGCACTATGCTCTAAGCCTTAATTCATATGTGCCAAAAAACTGCATGGATTGCACATTGCCATATAAATGTCTCTCTCTCTCTCTCATTAACATCTATGCTGTTACCAAGTAGGATACATCCAATGCTCATCAAAATCGCTACAAACTTGCAACAAATCATTAGTAGTAATCCTATTAATGTACAGCTGTCCAGTTTGCTTAAAATCTTTAGTTGGTGATATATTTCTTTTGTTCCTGGTCTGATAACTGTGTGTGCGTTGTTCTTTACTTTTTTGGTTCTCACTCTCTCCCACCTCTTTTCATGCTATGTTTATGCTCATAACATAGATACTTGTGTGTTTGCAGTTCTACTTTCAATTTGGGCATCCTCCTCCAAATGATCTGAAAGAACAATGCCTGATTAGAATTGACCATTTATTCCATGATCACATGGATGGGCTGCAGATACATGGTGAGATATTGGGTATATAAGGGTGTTAGAGTCTGAAGGGCCAATTGGCAATTGGGGGGAAATATGAAATATGATTTCCAATTAGTGACACATTCTACCTCTTCATTTTGAGTAAAAAAATAGAATGTTTCCATAAGTCATAAAGTGATTACCTTTGTAATAAAATGAAGAGTTGTAGCGATAGCTTAATTCTGTTATACTTGTTTCTTTGGTTGTCAGAATTCAAGTCAGTTACTAAGGAAGTATGCAAGCTGCCATCTTTTTTTTCCACATCTCTTTTCAGAAAGATCGATAATGGAACTGGAGTTGTGACAAGGTGTGTACTTTATTATTATTATTATTATTATTTTGATCAGCAAAAATAGATATATATATATATATGTATGTATGTATATATATATATATATATATATATATATATATGTATGTATGTATATATCAATGTTGTTAATGGCGGATGGCGGTTCATGGCGGAAAGTAAAAAATCCGCCATAAAAATATGGCGGATGGCGTAGCGGAAAATGGCGGATGTCATGGCGGACACAAAAAAAAAAAAAAACATATATATAAACTCATTGAAATTGAAAAAAACAAAGGATTGCATTCAAATAAACTAAAAAAGTTTCATGAGTTCATACAATAATCAAGTACCAACACCAAATAAACTCATTAAAGAGTTCAAAAAAGTTGTAGACAGAAAAATGGGGGGTGTCAAATAGCAAAAGGAAAAAAAAAGTTGTAGACAGAAAAATGGGGGGTGTCAAATAGCAAAAGGAAAAAAAAAGCTGTAGACAGAAAAATGGGGGGTGTCAAACAGCAAAAAGCCCAAAAAAAAAAAAAAGAAACAGATCAGCTGACCCGCGTCTTCTTCCTTCCTCTTCTTCGTCTTCTTCAAACGCGAGACAGAAAAATGGGGGGTGTCGCGCGTTGCCGGGGCTCGTCGACGGAGGTCGTCGGCGCCGTTCGTGCGTTGCGGGCCTCGTCGCGGCGGCGGCTGGGTGCGGCGGGGAGGGGGTGGTGTCGCGGCGGCGGCTGGGAGCGGCGGGGTTCGGGAGGGACGCAGGCAGGTTCGGGAGGGAATGGAAGCTGTTGGAGGGACGGCTAGGTGTTCTGAACGCAAGCTGTGGAGGGTTTTTAATTTAATGAATAACCGGGTAGGGTTGGGTCGGGTCGGCCCAACTCCTACCGCGGACAAAAGCCGAAGATTTCCGCCATTTCCGCCATCCCGCCACGACCGCCATGGCTATGGCGGCCGCCATGGCGCCGCCATCCCAAACCCGCCACGCCACCGCTATTCGGTGGCGTTTTTTCGCAAACCCACCATGGAAAACCGCCATGGCGCCGCCATGGCCGCCATTTAACAACACTGGTATATATATATGTATGTATGTATATATATATAATTTGAAGTACCAGAGGTACTGAATTACATAGGTAGGAGAAACCATACAAATGGTTCCTCAATCAGACAAACACAGTCTGAATAGGAACCAGACTATGGCTACATTTGGAATGTACATCTGCTACTGTCCTATTTGTGCTATCCTCTACTGATACAAAAAGCCCTGTCGAAGGTTACTTGACCATTGATTAAAGTGAATTGTTTTTGTATGTTTTTGTGTTACCATTATTATTTTTTAAAACAAAGCTTTTATATGTTTTTGTGCCGTGGATAGTGGTTCTTGGATTTAGCTGTTTGAATATCTAAAAAGATTTTGTTTAGATGTCGTTGCATTGAGTAGAGCTGGAACATAATAACTATTGTGAGTAATTATTATTCAGAAAGGAAAGAGGTTTTAAGAATACGTAACACCTGTATTCCACCAGTACCTCTGGTACTGCTGTGTTTTTATTAATAATATATATTTTCTGCCTTCCAAAAAAAAAAACCTGTATTCCAGACCACTGTGTTATTTATTTTTGAAAATCAATTTCTTTATTCCACTGGCTAATCAAACTAGGAGTCAAACTTACATTGTCCACTCCACTCCCTTCCTGTGTGTTCTTTTTTCCCTCCCAATTTGTCTTTGTACTATTAGATTTTTCTTTTAAGGATTTAGCCACTATATTGTTTGTTATGTTAGGTTATTCAGTGAATTCTTCACGGTACAAAGCCTTAAGCCTGCAAGTTTCTCAAAGTCTTACATATACCCTTATTCTCATATTATCCTGCTGCTATAATGTCTCATTCCCTTTCCCAAATAACTTATCTATTATAGATAGAAGCATTATTTAGCTCCCTTTAGATTGAGTAATTCTTTGACACATTGGAGCCATCTTGACTGAGTTGTCCTTAGTTCAATCTTAGATGTTTATAATTAATAATCTAAACAGATTTGGTAGTGCTGGATTTATCATTGATTCATATTTCAAGCTCAAGGGTGGTGGGTTGTATCAGGTTTTATGTGCTATATTAATGGCCTATTTAGTATTTACTTCTTTTGTTTTATTCAATTTATCTATATGCCACAAATGCCATAAAGAATTTATCTATGCCCCTATCCCTAATTTAGTTGGGCTTTCAAATATCTCTTCCAACTAGTTTCTAGGATTTTAAGTTTAAATTAGCTGCAATATATCATTGCAAAGTCAACAATGATGTTGAGAGTAATTAATCAGAGGAGTGACTAGGAAAGTTGTTAGAAATCAACCAAAAATAAGCAAAAGACTATGGTTTCTTAGTCAAATTAGTAGTAATTTGATAAATATGGGAGACTTCAAAATTGACTAGAAATCACTTGAAAAAAAGGTGATTAAGTCCCCCCCCCCCCCCCCCCCCAAAAAAAAAAGATGAACAGACATGCACTTGGGCATGTTGAATTTTGAGGGTGTTTTATAACACTGGAAAACTTGGCTGAAATTCAATACTGAACTTTATTTTTTGAAAAATTTGAGAACTAAATTTCTAGTAAGAATTGAATTTGGAGCTTTGGAAAGGATCCTCATTTGACATCTTGAAAGTGTATTGAAGGCAATCAGGAAAGTATTGTCATTTAAAAAATGAATGATGGTGTGTTGAATAGGCTGTAGAGAGTTATGATTTAGTCCATGAACTAAATGTTTATATCTTTTTTTTCCCCTAGAGAGCTTTATACTTCTCTGGTATCAACAAACATGATGAACATATATGTAATGCCGGTGATTTAACTTTCTGTACTAAATTGGTTTTCAGACAGATCTGAACTGAAAAGTATGCCAGAATAGTTTTAATTTTTAAGTTTTAACTAGAAAGGAAAGAACATTAAGTTTCCTTTCTCAATCTTCTAATGAATTATGAAGGTTCTCAATTCTTCCTACTAAGTCATATAAAACAATATTTGATGCCGTACTGTCCAAGGTCAAAAGGTGAAGGAACCAAACATTAAAATTAAGAGGTGAGTTGGTGGTTGCAAGCATATGCCCCGATAATGGTTCTGTACATTGTTTGGCCAAGAGATTCTCTATGGGTCTATTGTTGTGCTTGGTGTTAAACCCGAAGTTACTCTTTGCAGAGTGCTATTTCAGTTCAATTGGGCAGTATGCTTATTGATTTCTTGCTTGAACAACCTTATGTATTATTAATAAAATGAACATGGTTTATTTAAATCTCCTTCCAGCATAAGAATTATAACTGAATGGTCTTGTTCCCTGTAATTAGTATTTCCTAATACCTATGTTTAATTCCTTGATTTAATATTCCTCTAGGAAAGCATTTATTGATTATTGGATCAATGGCAACATGTTGACAAAAGATATAGCAACCCAGATATACACAACTTTAAAGCAACCACAGCTCAAGTACCTTACTCAGGTATTTTTTTCTTCTATTTCTTTTATATTTCCTGCTTTTCATTTTATTTAATTTTCTTCTGCTACTCCGAAAATTTCGTGCAGTCAGGGCTGATGATATATATCAAAATATGTCATCTATTCAATTCCCATTTGATACTAGTATGATTTATTTTTTAGGGGTCATTTTTTGTTGATTTTCTTGGCTTTGATATTATATTCCTATCCATCTTGTTGGTGAACTATATTATACTTCATGTCAGGATGATTTTAAACCTGTGCTACGTGAGCTTTTGGCAAATCATCCAGGGCTGGAGTTCCTGCAGAGCACACCTGAGTTTCAAGAGAGATATGGTTTGTCTTCCATCTTGGTTATAACCTTGCATTTAGGGGTTTATGTAGGTTTAACTGTAGATATCAATAAATAAATTTGAAATTCTCGCCATACCTGGTTTCTAAAAGAAACCATTTTGGGGGTTATTGGAAGGCATGAAAGTGTGTTCTTCTATGCTGGAAAAAGTTTTATAGCAATTTAGTTCTACTCTTGGCTGCTTATAATGTATAATACATATGAAATGTCTACTGAAAAAGAGTCACACTTCATATATTTGAGTGTTGGGAGAATCAGTTAAAGGACTTCTTCCACCAAAGTTGGGCATAGGCTGGTCATCATAGTTTATGGTGTAATGCTCTTGTTTTGTCTTTTGTGTGGTGCAATGTTCATAACTATTTGTTTTTCCAATGGCCCAGCTGAAACTGTCATATACAGAATATATTACTACATTAATAGATCAGGAAATGGTCGTCTTACCCTGAGGGAGCTGAAACGTGGAAACATAATTGATGCAATGTTGCATGCTGATGAAGAAGAGGACATAAACAAGGTTTTGAGGTAGATATAATTGAAAATGTCATTTCAATTAACTTCAGAAAATGACCTTGGTGTCATTATTCAAATGAACTAAATATATTTGTATTATGATGCCTTAATCTTTTTTACCTTTCCTTAATGTTATCTGCAGGTACTTCTCTTATGAGCATTTTTATGTTATATACTGCAAGTTTTGGGAGCTGGATACAGATCATGATTTCTTGATAGACAAAGAGAATCTCATCAGATATGGTAACCATGCGCTTACCTATCGAATTGTTGATAGAATATTTTCTCAGGTTGGTGTGGATTACTATATCATGTGTTGCTTCTGTCTTGAGATTTGACTTCAGCTGTCTAGGGCCACAGACAACCCAAATCCCTACCCCTCCCCTCCAAATAACATGCACTGTCCTTTCACTTATGTTTATATGAATTATCAGAGCATTTGTTGAAGATGCAGATTTTGATTCACTTCAATATTATCTCAGGTTCCCAGAAGGTTTACCAGTAAGGTTGAGGGAAAGATGGGTTATGAAGATTTTGTTTACTTCATACTGTCAGAAGAGGATAAATCATCTGAGCCAAGTCTTGAGTATTGGTATTTTGTTTCCCATCCATTATCCATTTTATTTGTTGCCCCTGCCACTTATTAAGATGCCACTGGTTTAGTTGCTGACTTGCTGTGCAGTTCAGATACACGGTTAATGCATTTTAGTCATGTATATACTATGCAGTGTGGTTTGTGTTTTATTTCCTTAGAACTATGCGTATGCATGCATACAAGTCCGTGGTTTTGTCTCAGAAATTTGGGATGTAAGCTATAAAATTCAGTTACTGAAACTTCATCCAATCAAAGTGCAGAATAAAACAGACCAGGGTGGCAGTGCCTATGAAACAATTTTCATTTTTTATTTTAAAAAACAATTTTCATTTTATTTATTTTAGAAAGCAATTTTCAAAGTGCCTATGCAATTCTTTTACTTAAAGCTTTCCACCTTTGTTTTTTTCACTTCCCTTTATTTTCCACCTTGCCTCCTAAGTACACTCTTAGGCGAACATTGGAAGTTTGATCTTTGTGGTTGACTATTAGCTATTTGTGATTTGACGTGTCATGATTAGGTTCAAGTGCATTGATTTGGATGGAAATGGAGTTCTGACACGGAATGAACTGCAATTTTTTTATGAGGAGCAATTGCATCGAATGGAGTGCATGGCCCAAGAACCTGTGCTTTTTGAGGATATACTGTGCCAGATTATTGACATGATTGGACCTGAGGTTTGTCTTTCAATGTTTTTTTTATTTATTGTTTGCCCTTGTATTGTGTTGATGAGAAGTCACATTAGTTGGAATATGATATGCTAATCTAGTCTGTAGTTTAAAAATTTTTGTTCTGTCTTGGAAAAATGAGATATAACCAATTTCCATATTTTGGTTCCTCCTTTTCTTGTCCGTTTTCCATCTTTTTGGTTGATATTATGCCATTACTTATCCTTTATCTGAGATATTTATTTTTTAATTTTGAATTCAAATTCTTTTCTCTGCAGGATGAGAGCTATATAACTCTGCGTGACCTGAAAGGTGGTAAACTCTCAGGAAGTGTTTTCAATATCCTGTTCAATCTGAATAAGTTCATGGCCTTTGAAACTCGTGACCCATTTTTGATTCGTCAGGTGCATGAATATTTGATAAAAGTTATTGTGCTGTTGAGTCAGTATGATTGACTATTGTTGGTGAGTTTTGACTGCCTTGGTATATGTCTTGTGTGAACAGGAACGTGAGAATCCTACATTGACAGAGTGGGATCGCTTTGCTCATAGAGAATATATTAGGCTTTCAATGGAAGAAGATGTAGAGGATGCCTCTAACGGTAGTGCAGAAGTTTGGGATGAATCACTAGAGGCTCCCTTCTGACATCATTTATGTAAGTTGAAATATGTGGTATATAATCCAATTTTACTTAGCATTTATAGTTCAGAAATAGAGGCTTTTTCAAATTCAGGCTGGGCTAAATAAGTGATCAAGCCAGCACAAAGCTGGACTGGCCCTAGGCAGATTGCAGGCATTCCAGGCCAGCAAATCAAATATTTTATTCTCTTTTAATTTAATTGCTTTTACACACTCAGAACGTGTTCAATAGCATCCTTACAGTAGTGTTTTAGAATTTTCAATCCAGGGGGCATAGGAGATATAAGGTGCCCCCACTGACATCTATGACAACTAATAAACTAACATTTGTTGATAATAAAAAAAAAAATACCAGGGGGCAGAAGTTTTACTATAATGTTTTGTATTAGAATTTGGATGTGGAAGCTTGCATGCACTATGCAGCTTGCCTTATTATCATTTGGGGGATTTACCGCCATGGACTATGGTGTTATATATATAACATATATATATATATATATGTGTGTGTGTGTGTGTGCGTGTGTGTGTATGTATGTATGTATGCTTGCGCGTGTTTGTGTTTGTGTGTGTAAATAAGGAAGACTAGAAAATATATACATTGGAAGGAGCAAGAGCCTATATGATCTATCCTTTCATTGTACAGAATACAAACAAGTCATTTATGTTGTGATCTCCACCTGCCCTGTTGCCCAGAACCCGTGCATTAGTTTTGATATTAATGGACACAAACTGTGACTTTATTCCTAGAAGCAGGCTGGTGGCCTGGCCAAATTAGGGCATTCTGATTTTGGGCTGGACCCGGGCCAGTACAAATTTGGCTTCCCCAGCCAATCCATTTTAGGGAAATTCTTTTTGCACCACCTATTTTTTTTTTCTCTTCATGTCTCCCTTTATTCTGGAAATTAATTTCCAGAGTGTAAAGAAAAAGCGGGGTAAATAGAATCCCCCTCCATTTTATCATGTTGTTTGCTCTTAATTTTGGCAGCCCTTTTGGACATCAAAAAACTATGCAGTGTGTGTAAATTTACAGTATCGTGTTATTTATGAAACCATTGTAACTTTTTAAGTTAATAAGTCTTTAACATTATACATTAATACAGTGTATGAGAAGATATTAATGCCCCCGATCGGATGGACTGGCCATTGTTCAGAGACACGACTCAGGTTCAGCTTGGAATGCCAACTTTACTTTGCCCCAGAAAGGGGGAAATTCCAAGCTCAGATATGGAATGCGGTTTCAATGGGGGGCAAGCAGCAACAACGATATTCAGACATGCATGTACTGACATATATTGGGACCATTATCATGAAAGTTTTGTCGCGGGACCAGTGCCCATGTAAAGTGAGGACCTTTGCTAAGAGGTGATTAGCCAAGTTGAATTAAATTGACATCATTTTGAGTCGCTTACCTTAAGTAGCGAGATTTTCTGATGGATTTTTTTTAGTAATTTGATTTACTTATCGAGTCACTTTTGCCTCGGATCTGTCCAACAGTACAATCGTGATTTGATTTGTTTCGTCAATCTATGGCTCAGGCTGTTATTTCTTTTTCTTTTTAGGCTAATTGAAGAATTTAATGAAAGTGTAATACTACACATATAAAAGGTTCTTTTATGCGTTATTAGATTTGCTTTTATATGTGTAGGGCTGTAGTACAATGGATTTTCAAATAGGTTGTCAAATAAGTTTTTCATACCTATTCATATTATTATATAACATTCAATTTTTTTTTCAATCAACTACCTACCTAGGAAATTTTTATGTTTCAATTTATTAGTTGTTGTTAGATTCTTTCCGTTAAGTAGTGATGTGACATATAAAATGTTATGTCATCATGTTTTATCATTGACACTTTATTGTCATATCATCACTTTTAATGATGTGTTAGTGATAAAGTGTGATGATGTGACATTTCGTCAGTTATGTCATCGTTGAAAATGACTAATGACATGTAGTAAATTGAAACATAATTTTTGTTCAGATACTTGGTTGAAAAAATATAAATGTTAGGTAGTAATCTAAAAATGACTTATTTTTTAGGTATAACAAAATTTAAGTCATATTTAGTTTGTGCTTTGTGGTGTATGATCAATGTATGTATGTAATATATTATGTTTTTTTTTCACTTTTTCCTTATTATTCTCTTGATCCAAAATATATATCCTGCCGTTTGATCTTATTGGGTTCTCTTTTAATTTTATCCAAATATTAAATGTATGCATCTTAATTTTTTAATTTCACTTTAATATTATCTTATTAATCTAGTTTAGTTGGTTAAACATAATAAATTGATAGATTAGTTATTATAAATTTTAAATAACATTTTTTTATTCCTATCAATAAAAAAATATCTTACTAATTTAATATATTTTTTATTTTAAATGAAGAATTATCTTAAAAAAATAAATAGGATAAAATTTCTTAAGTTCCCATAAAAGTATTTTTCATATATTTTCATCAAGTTATTTAAATTAATTTTTAGTCTTTTAAAAAGTTTATAAATTTATTTGATCAAATAAAAATATTTGAAAAATAATTTTTTCTTATTGACTTATAAGATTTACTTTTAAACATAATTTAAATTTATGATTATTATCTTTATTTTTATTTTCAATAAATAATAAACTATATCATTTTATCTGAAATTAAATTATTTATTTTGATAAAACTTTCTTATCATTTGTTAACTAAAAACTTATTTTTTAGATTGACTTAAGTTTTTTATGCCTGAAAAAATAAGGTCATTTTCATACCAGTTCAATGCCTTGAATCAAGTTTCAGGAAAATGTAAACGAAGATGATCCCAAATCAAAACAAGATTTCTCACACAAAAAAGAAGACAATCAAAACGAGAAACGAAGAGATTCGACGACATTCTGTTTCAACAGCCTCAACTACCATCCGTATATGCCAAATCGGATAAAGCATTTTTAAATGGTTCTCAGCAACTGATGCCATGCGGATGTATCCATCTACACTTGAGAAGCTCACAGTTAGGAAAATATACCAGCTATTGGTGCACAACGAAGACAAGGAGATTATGGCTCTCCATCCTTGATATGCAAATTTGTACCAATAAAAAACAATTTTACATGGTTCATAATGGTGTTCCCAATGATTTTACAATTCCAAAATATCATAGTAGACGAAATGGAACTCGACTTTCCCCTTCCTGTAACCATTAGGAGTTCAAGCCCAAGCTGACCCGAAGTAGCAGCAACCTTTTTGCCAAATTTAATTTCATACTTTCGCACCCAGGAAGCACTGCATCAGATTGTGAGGGAGACAAATTTAGAATATATTGGTGAATGCAAAAAAGTGTGAACAACGAAAAATGGAAAACACGGACACTATTCAGTGCAGTGCTAAGTGATGTGATATAATCGCTTGAATTGAATGACTGATTAGGACATTACAGTTTAGCTTGTTTTGGCCTCACACTAGGTGTCCCCACACGGTAACACCCCGTGTGCGGGACTAATCCCCATTTGGGCATCTAATGCCATGACCCTAGTCTTAGGGTACTTCCAAGTCCAACCAACAAGATTTGAAACCTTCACAGCAGGTAAAATCTGCCTAACGGTATTATTAAGCTATTTAGCACAAAGCCACACTTTCTCACACACAAAGTAACAAATGCAACAGCATCCATTAACTGATTGGGGTGGGAAGCATGTGAAACAGCTGATACATTCAATGCCTTTGGTTGCACAGTGGCGGAGCTTGAACTAAAATTTTGGGGAGCCAAAATAAATTTTAATGCATATCTTTAATATGCAATATCATATTAAGTTGCAAAATAAATACAAACTTGAGAAAAAAATTATCAATTACATAAAAAATGATAAATTGTTTACATAATAATTACAAATAAAAATAGATAAAATCTATAATCATGTACTTGAAAATGCATAAAATTTGATAGAAAAAAACATTATAGGCTAAGCATTACATATTTTAGAAGGAAAGATTATTTTATCAAAGCATAGGCTGCACAACAATAACATCAAGGTGAAAAACGAGAGCAATAACAATGATTAAAAAAGTTAGTGGATCACTGGATTTATATCAAAACAGAAAAATAAGCCAATAACATAATTGAGATAATATATATATATATATATAATAACTAAAGAAAACGAAAACACATATATACTTATGAAGATAAATTGTGCAAATATGAAAAACAAGTCTATTGATATTGTTGAAACTAAGCTACAAGTTAGGTGTTCCGAGAATAAAAAATGAGAAAGAAAGAGAAGCAACTACCCTGTAAGTTTGTGTTAAGAAAAAAGTATCAGAAATTCATGAAAATGTTGAAACTATAATTGACCGAAAGAGAACCAACAGATGGGCTTTTGATTTTCGTTGAAAACAAGGAACTTTTGTCCTAAATTGTAAGTTAATCGAGTTAAGGTAAAAGAAACTAAGTATTAGAAATAATTAAATTTTGTATTAATCATATTATTATGGACATACACGTTTATGATTTAGAAAAACATTGGGGGGGGGGGGGGGGGGGGGGGTCATGGCTCCCCCCTGTCCCTATATAGCTCCACCAATGGTTGCACAGATGCATGCTTCAGTTGAAAAGCTATATTACTGTTTTATGTTTTACAATGTTAAATTTAATTTCTCAAATGTTTCCTAGCAGGGTTAGCACATCAAATAAGATCATTTTAATCATCCTAATTATGTTGGAAATGGCTGAATCTATGGAAATCCCACAAAACTAATCAAATTGAACACTATGAAAAAAATATCACTAAATAACCTAGAAAGTGGCAAATGTCTCCTCCAATTAGCCAGTCACCTAATCTCAAGCACAACCACCTCATCTTGGTTTTATGTAATCATGACAAGTGCTTATTTCAAGTATCACTGTTTGAAAGTTTCAGAAACAAATTCTCAGCCAGATACAAAGCCAATAGGAGTGTACAAAAATGCCAAACCAATATGAAGATTGATACTCAGAAATATCAACATTTGTGTGAAAGGGTGTATATCAAAAGATATCTCTGTCAAAAGTCACAAGCATTAGAAGATATGTACCTACTGATGTCAAGCAAGCAGTAGTAATACCTAATTATCTTCCTACCTTTACACCAGCTGGGGAGTTTCCAGGCTTAGCAGTGGTTGTACTTCCAAAATTGAGCTTTGCTTTTTTATCAGCTGGCTTTAATATTTGGAAAGAGCACATTAGTGTCTCATCAACACTCATCATAGCACCAGCATTGTCAAATTCCCCACAATAATTAGGTGCTGAAAATATTGTTACAAGTTGTCGATTAGCAAAGAACTCATATCCATCTTCCACAACCTGGTAAAAGAAGGCCAAAAAAAATAAATTATTTTCAATAGCATAGTTGATTGACACCTACTATCCCCCGATCTAAACATAAAGGCATGTACGGTACAAAGAATCAAATACTAAAGCTAATGCATTACATTGGAAAATGTTAAGTCTCAATGCATAAAATTGGGGGTCACATTTACATGGCAAAAAGCAATTCCCAGTTTAATGAAATTAAAGTTGTAATAATGCCAACAGATAGATTAAAATTGCTGGGGAAAAAAAATACATTTCACAGTCATTTTGTCATAGAAATAGGTATACAAACTCAATCCCAAAGATCTGGTCACACATTAAGCACCAAAGGCAGGAGTTTAACCTGATGAGCACGACAAATAAGATCAAGATCATGTTTCTGAAGAAACTCTGAGACCTTATCAGCACCAAATGTAAATGAAACTCCTCTGTCATTCATTCCCCATCCTTGAACATCTCTGCTCGGGTCAGACCAAAGGAGATCACAAAGCAAACCTGTATCAGGAACATCTGTGGGCCGCTGTAAATTTCTAATCTGATCCAAATTATTTAAGTCGGGAGAAAGTCCTCCATGCATACACAAAATCTTTTCATCAACACGGGCTGCCACAGGCAGGCAATTGAAGCAGTCTGTAAATGTCTTCCATAACCTTACATTGAACCTTCTCTTGCACTCATCATAAAATCCATATATCCGGTTTATAGAAGCACATTCATGGTTTCCCCTTAACAGGAAAAAGTTCTCAGGATATTTTATTTTATAAGCAAGGAGAAGGCAAATTGTTTCTAAACTTTGCTTCCCTCGATCCACATAATCCCCCAAAAACAAGTAGTTGGCTTCTGGAGGTAATCCACCATACTCAAAAAGCCTTAAAAGATCAGAATATTGCCCATGTACATCACCTGAAACATCAATACAAGGATATGAAAAACAAACCCCTAAAACACAATATTTTTCTTGTGTACAACAATAGAGTATTATATGGTACAAATGTGTAATATGTGAATATGAAACTGCAATATCAAATCATGATATAAATATTTTATGTCCCTTGCAGTGCAAATAAAATTCATGTTCGTTAATGTATTTATTCCCACGAGACTTCAATTTTTGCTTCTATACAAATATGTAATATGTGAATGAATATGAAAATGAATTATACAACAAAAACAATGTCATATACATCAGGACCTCTATGACCATGTGATCTAGAGTTCAATCTTTATTGCCCTCATTCTTCAAAATAAAACTTCAATTTCAGCATAAGGCAGGGTGGGCTGTGCATTGTGCACATTGCAAGCCTAAAGCCCTCTTTCATGAGGGGGCATATTAGATGTAGGGTTAATTATATTTTTGGTCCCTAAACGTTTTGAAATTTTCACTTTTAGTCCCTAAACAATTTTTTTAGCGTTTTTGGTCCCTAACACAACAGCCACGTAGGCAACAATGTGTATTTTTTTTTGTTGATAAACAGTGTTTTAATCCCTCATCTATTAGTATGACATCATGAACTTGTATGAACAAGTGAGGGATTAAGTAGTTTATAAAAAAAAAAAATAATAATACATGTGCCTGGCCCTATCGAACTACTTTATGATGTGGCAAATCATTGGGCTGCCAACGTGACTGTTATGTCATCAATTAACTTTGTTACTTGACAGCAGGAACTAAAACTGTTAACAGAAAAAATATAACGACCAAGAACGCTGAAAATTTTGTTTAAGGACTAAAAATGAAATTTGCAAAAAGTTTAGGGACTAAAACATATAACATAATTAACCCTTAAATATAAACCCATTCATGTACTTTCTCCAAGATCTTAACCTTTTAGGATCATTGGTTCATGTAGATGCCATTTTAGAATAGACAGAGGCATATCCAACTTTATGTTGAAACTAAAATATACTCTTAGCCATTAAAGATGCCATAATCTTAGTATAAAAACATTTTCAGGCTTTTCAACATCAATCCACAACAAAAAGAAAAGAAACAACATTTTTAGCAAATAACTTTTGAGAACTAATGATGTCAGAATCAGAAGCAAAAAATAAACTCGAGGGAATAAATACATTAATGAACATGAATTTTATTTGCAAGCACTGCAAGAGACATAAAAAATTTATCTCATGATTTGATAATGCAGTTTAAGTCAACTAAACCAACATTAGATAAATTGCTACTACAAGTTCAGTGATGTTAATTAAGAGACTTTTTATTGCCTTTCTTCATGTAAATCAATCAAAATTTTCATTTTACCCAAGAAAATCATATACACAAACAATATGAAATCCAGAAAACAAATGATGCATATTCTCAAAGCTCAAATTATATGATTATTCATTCATATGCATAGATTCATATGCAGTGATTGCAGTCCAGAATAAACTTGTCAGTAAGTGTACAAAAGGTAGCCACTAACCAGATAACCATGAAAAAGTAATGAAGCATGAAAATTAATTAACAATTTGTTCAATTCAAAAGAGAGGTCCCCTTGCTTGGTTTGGTTTGGTTTGGTTCAAGAGAAGGGAAGGAGAGGAGAGGAAAATGCCATCAACTTTTTTAACAAAACAAGGTATGATTAATAACAAAATCCCACCCCTCTGCTCTCTTAAACTTCTCTCAAACAAAAAACACCATAAAAATTTGGAAAGAAATTGCAGCAAAATGTCTTAGCTATACCATCCCCAACGCTGGAAACCCATACAAGAGTTCTCAAAGCTCACATTATACATAAATTCATCGAGCACGTGGAAAGATAAAAGATAAAATTCAATCAAATATATATTTGTGCGCAGATGTTTTTTCAACTGCCTAGATTCATCGATATTCAACGATATTGTTCACATGTTCGCTCCCATACGTATATTGATTATATTCCACAAAATACAGAACACTTCAGTACCAATCCAAATCAAATCAGTTTCCACTATTTCAAAATCCATCAGTACATGCAGTTCAGAACAACACACTGAATAAGCCAGTAAGTAATCCCTACTAATCCAGTTCAAAACACAGTCGTCAGTAAGCATGCAAAGGAGAATCATACATAAACATAGTAAAGCATGTAACTGAAAGCACTGAGATCATGTCCAAACCCCAAAATTAAGAGTAATGATTAGAATTTGACCAAATTAGACATGACGGTAATAAGAAAGGGAAAATTACCACAAATCTTAATAGGTGCTTCAAGCTCTAATAAATTAGGTTGTTGCAAGAAAATCTCTCTGGAAACTACGCAGAGTTGACGGATCTCGGACTCCGATAGCTGAACCTGCTTCCCCGGTCGGGTACGAACTTCGAGGAGGCGATTGATTATATCATCCAAAACCGATTGTTCCATTCTCTTCTTCTTCTTCTTCTTCCACTAAAGTCAACGTGTCTCTATTGGATGTGATTGTGAAGATGCGAAGGCCAAGACGACGAAGAAGAAGAACAAGAGTAGGAGGAGGAGTGAGCAGCGAATAACATGCCTCAACTGAAGAACGCGATCGTGGGCCGCAGTCGTTTTAAGCGCAGAGAGGTGTCGTTTCGTGGCCCGGCTGGATTTTCACATTCCTTTCGGAGAAATAGAGGGGGCTTTCTCCCTTCCTTTTTTTTTAATTTATCGATTCATTGTCCAAGCCGAAAATCATAATTCCTTTGTTCGGTTCGGGTCAGAGAGAGCCAGGGAGATATCGTCATTTTCTTTTATTCGATAATAATAAGAAGGAATGAAGTTTTGAAATTTCGATGAACACAAAAAATACTCGTGTCGCTTTGTTTCTCTCTCATAAATCAACAAAAAAAAAATTAGCATGTATAGTGCAGAAGACGAAAGTTTTTTTTTTTTTTATATGATCAAGATTTACATTAACTAACTATTTTACTATATAAATTATAGTATTATATTTAACATAAATAATAAATATTTTTACTTATAAAATTTATAAATTTAAATATAATTTTAATCCTTTTATTTTTTAAATTTACAATTTTAATTCCTCTATTTTAAAATAGAGATATTTAATTTCTATATTTTAAAAAATCTATAATTTTGGTCCTCTATCTTAAATCATAAATATTTGGTCTCTCAATTTTAAAAAATTTATAATTTTAGTTTTTTTGTCAAATTGAAGATGTTGATTAAATGAATAATTTCATGTTACGTTAATAAATTTGAAACACATCAAATTAATCTCTTCACCGGTCTAATTTTGAACTTTACGAATTTTACATAACGGTGGATTAAATATTTATATTTTAAAATAAGAAAACTAAAATTATGAATTTTAAAAAGTAAAAAACTAGATGTGTCTATTTTAAAATAGAGGGATGAGTTTTCAAATTTTTTAAAAATGGGGACCAAATTTGTATTTAAACCAAATTTATATATGAGTTTACAATATTAATGAGTAACTTAAATTGTGATATAAGATTATTTTTAAGTTGATTTTTTTAAATAGCTGTTAAAATTTAATTAATTTATAAATAAAGATAAAAGAAGTAGATTGAATAAAATAGATAATTAATCAAATCAAATATATAAATACAAATAAAAATAAAAGTGAGATACTTTGAGATAATTGGGAAAGATTTTTTTTACTAATTATAAAAATAACTTATGAAATATACTTCCAAAATAAAAGAATAAAAAAGTATTAAAAATGTGTAATTAAAAGAGTGAAATGAGTAGGAATTACATTCTAAATTATTTATTTTAATTTACATTAGAGGAATTGATTACCAGAAGCATTACCAAATGAAAGAAAAAGCTTACTCTCCTTTTAGTTGTTTCTTTTGTCACCCGTCTTTCTTTGCATGTTGCCAATGCACAACTGCAAATTATCATTTATTTATTTTGTTGCTCTTCTCTTCAAAGAAAAAATATGTAGTATAACAAACATATGAGTGACAAAATAGACTTGGCCGAACGAGTCGACTCTTATAACTCATTTTCTTATATTTAACTCAGTAATTTGTTTTGGTTTTGCTAATAGAAAGGCTCAAACGAAGGCAATGTTAAATTTTTATTTTTTAAATTAGGTCAAGATAATAAAAAAATAGTAAGATTTTAGCTTTTTACTTCATTTTGGTATGAGAGTGGTATTGCGTTAATATATACTAATATATTAAGTTTGAAGATGATCAATGAAAAGAAATGTGTCTTTTAGGCAAATTTTATAGTTGTTTTTAATATTAGATGGAATTATGTTGTTAAAAACCATTAGGTGGAATAAATTGTTTTCTGTCTCGCTTTTTTTTGCACTTTACTTGTCACAGATAAAAAAAAAAGATAAAATTCTGCATATTTATAGCATAGAGGATGCACTTAAAACTTAAAATATTCCAAAATAAAATAAACTCACTGGATAGTACTAATAATCGAGTGAGGTGTGTAAATGTTATAAATTACTTAACATCTGTGTGCTGTGTGTGTGGTGAGGATTTGAAATTCGTTTCGCATATTTATTTCCTTTTCTTCTCCCAGTCTTTCTCTCTTATTGGTTTTCATTATCAGATGCAATTTTATTCTGTGAAATTGACATTGATGTTTTTTTTATTCTGCAAATGATAAAAAAGAAAATCATTTTTTCTTTTAGAAAGCATTAAATGTCACGCGATTACATTGTTAAGAAAATAATTTTTGTAGAACCAAATGATAAAAAAAATTATGTGATGAGATTTTCTATTGCTTTTAATGTGGTTGTTTTGTTTGTTTTCTTTCTGCAAGTTGCGTTTTCTACTCTCTTTTTTTGTTGCAAAATGAGTTGTAAGTTATGTGTTTGTTGAAATACCTAAATGAAATTTTAGTTTGTAATCTTAAAAATCCATGTGTGTGCTGGTTTTGGGATGCCTCTCTGTTCATCATGATTTCTGATTTATTTTATTTATCACTTATTTTCTATGTTGATATGTGTGTTGTGTGTTCTGTGCAAGCAAACTCTCTCTAATTTACATAAATTATTATTATGAGTTAATTTTTTTAATAGTATGCCTATTTGCAGCACTGAAAACAGGTAACCCAACAACATCTAAGATAAGAAAGTATTCTTTTCTTAATAGGTTCTCACCATCATCAAGGAAGTTAACTGTCAGAGAATTAAAGGTAAAACATTTCATCGGTACATCTTAAAACTATTTTTGTTCTTTGATATTCGATATGGTTGATTTTAGTAATTTTTTATTATACAGCTAAAGTGATAACTGATAGAGCCTCTGGAAGATCGAAAGGAGTTGGTTTTGTTACTTTTAAAAAGGAAGATCAAAAGGAGTTGGATGGTCTGAATACTAAATATTTTGATGGTTGGGTTATATTTGTTGATCTTGCTAAATCAAGAGAGTCCAATCCTTCTTACCCAAGAAAGGAATCTTTTCTTTTATTTATTGCTATTATTATTTTTCTTCTTCATGTTTGGCTTTGTCACACTGTTGTTTAATGAAGGGCATACACCACATTTTTGTCTCTTATCTTTGATTGTCTCAGTAAAAAAATTATCTAAAAGATGGTTACATAGTTTGGACACGGGCAGAGAAGGTTCTGATGAAAGATGCAAAAATTTGGAAGAATTCATAATTACGATGATTTTGTATAGTGTCCAAGGGTAGTTGATCGGAGATAATTGATTTGTTTGTATATCATGTTTTAATTTCTTAGCTGCTTCTCAATAGTGATCGAATAACTATTAATTAAACACATGAATCATGGTTTGTTCGGTGCATTGCAAGTAGCCAGGTTGATATAAAGTGGTATTTTTTTTTTCATATTTTAATACATTGTTTGATAAAAATATTCACTTTGAAATTCGTTAATTAATGTATTTAGCATTTGTCATCTTTTTATTCACTTTAACTATTTAGAAGAAATTTTATTCTATTATAAATTTTGAATTTTTGTATTAATTTTTCTAATAGTTTTAATATAAATTTATTTCTCTATTGCTTACTCTCTTGGGACTTAACTCAATTAATGAATATTTTTTTCGAATAAAATTTTAATTTTCTTTTTTTTACTGGATTTTAATTTTCTCTTAACTAATAATTTATATTCAATTAAATGAAAATATCAAATTCAAATACAAATTTTATTTCCGTTTTTTACATAATATTTAAAATTTTGAATCATAAAAAATTGTAAATACATGAATATTCTTTTATTATTTTCACATTAAATTTTATATATAAATTAATTTTAGTGTAAAAATATACATAAAACATAACACAATAAATAAATTGTGTCCCCGCATTAATATGATGAGGTTTTAACTTTTTAAAGCGTGTTTTTAACCTTTTCATGTTTAGCTTTTTGTCTCTCCTATTACAAGAAAATACATATATATGTTAAGTGAAATATATAAATATAATACAACTTATAATGCCGTCCATACATTGCACAGATACTAAAACTAGTAGACAAGCAGAAAGAGGGCTCTATCTTTTCTTGCTATGGTTTCCTCTCTTTGACTTATGGCACTCATACCCTGTGCCCCAACAATAAGCCCTTCTAAAACTTGCCATTATGCACTTAAAGTTTGCTGAAGATGGAAATTAAGGAAATAGTGCCTCAGAGACTTGGCAATATTCCACCTCCTCCATGCCCAGTTCCCAACACTCCAGAATCCAGATGATCACTTTGACCCTCCTCAATCCCCATCCATCACTGCCATGGCCATTATTCCTTGCCATTGCCACCTCTGGTACTTGAAATAAATTGTTTACTTGTTATTCTAAGTTACGAGTTAATTAATGCTGTGTCTTAATGTGTAATGAAATTATCTGGTTTCTTATGTTGTGCTCTTGCACTAGAGTTGACACAAACAATTTCTCCAACCAATATATTTGCATCGTATTCATCACGGGCTGCGAAACAACTGTTCATAGAACAGTACATTGATCCTAGTATTAATTTTACCGTTTGATTTTCATTCAATCCATGGCTAAACGGACTACACACTTTAGAATCGGCATTCTAGTTAATTAGAGAACTTACTTGTGTTAATACTAATGATACTATTATATTTTAAAGCATGAACCAAGGCTGCAGAATGCAGATTGCATCATATGAGTAAAAGATGAGAATCAGCAGTCCCTTTGACGTTTGGGTTCATACTAAATTCTTGGGGTTGACTTTGGTATTGTCGTAAAAAAAGAATATCGTATTAATTTTTAACTTATATTTTTTATGTGAAATGTTACAAATCAAATATATATTGAATGATAATACGTGAATGCTTATAAAAACTACTGACTATTATTTTTTATTTTTTTTTATCACCATAAGTAATTATAGTCTTTGGTGGAGTGTCTGAAATATTTTACAAGTTTTAATAATCTTTTGAGTTAGCTGTAGAATTAATTTTCATCCGTAATTTAGTTACGGTCCAAATTTTTTGTTCTTTCTAAAGATATACGGGGAATTGAATTACCTCCTTACAAACTTAGTTTGTGTTGTTATATTTATTGCTTAATTTTGTAACTTGAAAAAAGTAAGAGTATTTTGTTTTTAAAAGGGACTGAACTAAGGTCTTAGAGAAATGTAAAAATAATAAATAAACTTTTACTTAATTTAAAACAAAAGAATTAATTTATAAGAAAATATTGAGAAACTAAAATTATATATAATTCAAATTAAATGAATAATAAAAGGACAAAAATTATACGAAAAATTGAGAACTGACGTAAAACATGTTGTAGATTCCCAAAAATACATACACGAATCAGTCAAAAATACACCACAGATATGCTAAAAATTTCTTGGTTGGATATACAATTGTAGATAGACTTCAAGATCGATCAATAAATTGCCTTCGGCGACAATCTTTTGTCTCATTGCACTGAAAATGGTCCACAAATTCCACGTAAAAGAGGACATTCTTGAACAGACCTGATCCCACTGCCTGAAACGAATCATTATCATAAATCATAATCATTATGTACAAAATAGACCTTAACTATAGCGACAAAAGAAAACAGCAATCAGAGTACCATTTAAATTTGCCGTTTATATATTACTAACTAATTACAAAATAATAAATTCACAGGGACGAAAAAAAGTTGTTAAATAAAATTGAATTTGTGCTATATTAGTACTTTCATTATTATTAATTTTATTTAACCATACTTGTAATATGAGTTTAATTAAATAAATTTTCGTTTTTACGATACTTTTTTTTTACAATAAAGACAAAAATAAGAAGGAAAAAAAAGAAAAGAATTAATAATATGATAAAGGAAATATAAATGAGTTATGAGAAAGTGTCGTAGAATATAACATATGAATATTATAAATCAGTTGATGGATAGATGTGGGGAAATTTTTATTTTCTTACATGATATTGAGTTGAAGAGTGGAGCATAGAGTCTAAGATTAAACATTGATAGAGAGAGAAAAGAAAGTGGTGGGGATGGGAAAGGCAAGGTTTGACGAAGGAGGTAAATGTAACTTAACTAACAAGCATCCATATCCATATCCTGGGAGAGAGTAAGAAGGTGTTCCAAATACTCTGCCCCTAAGTCCTCCAACACCATCACATCGTGGAGTTGGTGCTTCTTGGTCTCTGATTTTCTCTTCATGGAGTGCCTCTTCTTCAACTCCAGAACTGGAGAAGAGCCTTCTTGGAAACTACCGTACTGCTCCATGTTCCGAAGCGATTGGCGAACAATCTCAGCTGGGAAGTTCAACACTGCCATGGACCCTCTCATGACCAGCGCGGCCTGGTCGTAAGCCAACGCAGCAGCCTCGGCAGTGTCGAAGGTTCCCAACCAAACCCTCACTCCGTTCCTCGTAGAGTCCCTTATCTCCGCCGCAAACTTCCCCCAGGGCCTCCTTCGAACCCCTCTGTACGAAACCGAAACCTCTGCTTCCACAACACTACCTGAACCATGAGACACCGAGGAAGTTGCACCAGCCTGTGTCAGCACTTGGTAAAGGAGCATTTCTTGCGAGTCATTGTGGTTGAAAGGAAGGGAATACTGATTATGACGCGAGGATGAAGAAGAACAAGAGTACTCGTAAGGGGATTCAAAGTTTGAGGAACTCATTCTCAACTCCTAATTTGAGTGTATGCAAAGTTTAGAGGTCTGGCGTTGTTTTGTTGGAAGAATGTGCTTATATATAGGGGAGGTTTGAGAGGGAAGGGAAAACGAATGTTTGAAATAGGTTTTGATATAAGATAGCCACTAGCAACAAGGGCACTAAATAATTTTGGAAGAGTGGGACCCAATTGTTAAGAGATGAGGTTGATCGGTACATGTGAGTCAAAGGAACTTGTGGGCTTGGCGGCCAGCCTCAGCCCTCAGGTGGGGTTCATTCAACAAACACATTACATGACTTCAAATTTAACTATATATCTAGCTCCTTAATTCTCCAAGCCTGCCTTCTCCTTTGTCTTTTATTTTAGAACTGCCTCTACTCCTACCATGTTCTCTAATATGCATGCATGCACCTTTTCAATTAAAACCAGGAGAGCCAGCCAAAGCAATGAGGAATTGATAATAATAAAAAACTCAATTCAAAACCCTAACTCTGAATTCAATTAAGAATCTAGAGAGTTGCAGAAAGGATTTTGGTTAGAAATTATGAGTGTTTTCTAATTTATTGGATAAAAAATTAATCTTACTTACCGTGCATGCATGATGTCTCGCTAACAAAGGGGCAAGATTATTGGTTTAAATTACAACAATATTGTTCCACCATTTTCACATCGATTATTAAATAACTGCTGTAGAATCCTGACGTAGAATACCACTTTTGCAGTAGTGGATAGTTGGAGTAATTATCGTTAGTCAACGTAAAATAACAAAAATAGTTGGGACGCAAATAATAAAGTTCAACAAAATTCGAGTGTCATCCAAGAGCGAGAGTACATTGATAAAAAAAAAAAAAAAGTGGAAATAAATGAAACAATTAAACAAATGGTCCATTCCTTTCTTTCGGATCGTTTAGAAAATGCGTGAACCTGTTGCCATTGTTGACAATCGATGCTGAAAGGTTACAATCAATTTTAGTTCACTGATTTAACGTAATAGGATGTTGATGCAGAAATTGCAATTTCCTTATAATACAGGATCAACAAACCACTCCAAAAACAATTTCAACTTTTTTGCTACCAACTTCAGTTCTCTGCGAAGTTATACATCAGATAAATGCATGCAAATTTGTAAGAAGGTCTGGATTTTAAACCTTCATTTTTTAAGATATACGAGTAATCTGGATAATAATTAAGCATATTAAAAATAAAGGGAGCGGGAATGAACGGATAAATAATTGATAAAGATGATGAATAATGATGAACTCGTTGCTTTGTGCATGCACTGTATACTGGGTCAATATTCTACTTTGCGATTCTTTTTTTGTCTTTGTCTGCTTGCAACCACACGTGCATGAGAAAAAGACAACACATAATTAATTGGAGATTTGGGGATCAAGAATTAATTAAAAATCTTAGGCTAATGCGAGAGTAAAATGAGCTTTCAAACTTCTAGTTACGTTGAATGTTGAAATTAATTAATAGGGCGGCACTGCTTAGTGCTTGCTTTCAGACCAAAAGGAATTCTTTCAGAAATGTAATTTTTTATAAAGCTGTCAAAGATGACAATTGTAGTGAACTTGTACATTTTTTTATTTAAATATCTTTTTTATATATAATATACTTTTTTATATTCTATTAACCTATTACGTCATCACTTAATTAATTAGATCATTACTTAATCAATGATTTAACATTTTATAAATTTATCACTTTATTATTTAATGAATCGAAATTAATGACATATTAAAAATAAAATTTTATGAATGTAAGACGATAAAATAAAATAAAAAACTAGATAATAAACTATATATATATATAAAATATAATATAAGTATGAAAAATATATTTAAATATTTTTTCATTAATCAATTAAGGATAAAAATAAAATAGTAAGTTATTATCTATATATATATATATATGAATATAATTTATTCAAATCTTAAATAATGATATTAATAATATAATATTAGTTTTCAAATAAAAATGTATTTAATATTTATTATGTTATTTCAGTAAAATATTAAATATTTTATAGATATATAAATATAGAAATATTGCAATAATAACATTCAATACTATATTAATCCTTATTCTTAACTTCTATTAAAATTTTAAAATTAGTTACTCAAAAAATAACTTAACGAGCTGAAAAAGAATGTGACAATACAACCAACCCAAGATTTTGTATAATTAATGATGTCACATTCTACTATATTATCATTTACGAATCCATGTTAACGGTGGGTAGTAAAATTGGAAAAAAAAAATGTGAGAAAAAGGCAGAAGAGAACAAGTGTCAGGGAGAATTCGAATTCATTACATTGTAAATGTAGCTTATAACCGATTTATTTCGTCGGCATTTTTACTGTTAGCTATCACAAGATGTTTTTGTACGTCATTTTTTTATTATTATCAATAACAATGGAAGACGCTAAGATCAATCATCCATTCCATGATCAAAGTTATCAAATTTAAAAGTCTAACTAGATTTATGAGAATGACATATAGAGAGGTAAGAGTTTATTTTATGTAAAAATAATAATGAAATATTTATAAATAATAAACCAATTAAATATTTCAACATAATAAAATAAAATAATAAATTATAAATTCTATAATATTTAAATAATTAAGTTTAGTAATACATCACTATTACATAATAATTTGTGGAGGTAAATATATAAAGCATTTCCATTTGAAGATTTGATATTATTGGAAAATAATAGTTTAATGTTGTTAGATATAAGTTTTTCAATTCAAGAATAATATATCAAATGTTGAACCTTAAATGCATAAAAAAGCAAATGACCTATATTTTGGTCTAATTTTTTTAACTTATTGATCCATTGACTGGTTCAGTAATAATCTCAAGAGTCTGTCAAATTTACATAAATTATTTTAAGTCTATACAAAATTTATTAATAAGAAAGTTATCACATGAAACGACTCACAAAAAATAAATGAACTCATAAGAATTAACAAATTGATTCGAATTTAATAATCATATTGATTGTCTACAAGATCAATAAACCATGAATTTTCTTTTAGCTACTATTTACTATGGATATGGATACTATTGTTGAAGCAAGTGTTTAACCAAGGTTTTTTTTTATGGAACAAGCAAGTATATTATAAGTAATATATAATTATAATAAGAGTTTAATGTAATTGATTTTGATCATAAATTATTATTTGAATTACTTTAAAATAATTATTTTAAAAATTAATAAACTTATTATATTATTATGATTGAAGGAGTGAATTTTTTTTAAACCTTCCCAGTATAATCATTTTTCTCTTATAATAATTAACAAACAATTAAAGAGACAGCAGAACATTTTAAAAAGTAATAGTACTTGGACTGTTGGACATGCAAGGAGACCTGATTCAATATAGTATTACCCAATCAAAGCCATATGAAGTGTCTTGCTTTCACTTTGACCATACCCACAAGCCTAGTTAATGAAGCTTCAGTCTTTTCAACTGTGATCTTTGTTGCTCCGTTTGCCGTTTTGGTCTCCTCATCTTCCGCTGGTGTTGGATCTTGTATTATAACTTCTTTGGGCTTTTACTCTGTCTTCGAATTATCTATCACCACTTCCTTGGTCTCCACATGAATAACCGGGAGCTCAGCTTGTGGGGCATCAATTGTTGCTGCTTCTATCGGTTCTTGTGCTGTTTCTTCCTTTGGTTTTTCGATTGCTGCTGGTTCTGGGGCTGGAACATCAATGCCTGATTGTTCTGTTTCTGGGATTAGTCTTGGTCGTTACCTCGTTGTTACTTGTTTCACTTTGGTTCAATTTTGTTGGGACTTGTGCATCCTGCAAGATCCAATTTCAATTCAAAAAGCAAATTCATGACTAAGTTAGGTGATAAAATGGCACGTCACATAATCAAATCTGGCAACTTAATTAGAGAAAAATGTGGATTGGATCAATAGGCATAGCCCAGGATGAGAAACTAAAGAATATTGAATCCTTGAACTTGAAGTGGCAGCTAATCAGAACTGATTTATTTCTTTTGTTTCTAATAAAAGTAGAAGTTCATATAATCCACCACTGGATATATACTATGTGATCTGTAAAATTAACTGGAAAATGACTTGTGCTTCACAACTAGATAGGGTCAGAACTCAGAAGGCATGAAACTCCGCCACTCTGTCTCTATTATATATATACCCTGAATTGCAAGAAGCGAATTTATGACCAACGATGATTCATACGACGCGAAATTGTGTATTACGTATTGTATATTGATGATTTGGATACGTAGATCTAATATAATACAGTGGTACTTAACAAGAACATTATGATATGTAAATTTGATCGGCTGATCAAGCTCAGAGTAGAATGAATCTCCCAACAAGAATAATAATTTATCACATAGATTCAATCGCATATATACTGCGTAGACTAATATGAAGTAGTAGTGTAATCTTGACTTTGAGTTACCTGAACACTGGCCATTGAGACAATGCAAATAATTGTAAGGAACTGAGACTAAAGCGAGAAATGGGCATTAGCAGTAAGCTAGCTAGCTAGGCAAAGAGAGTACTTTTGATTTGTGAGGAGCTTACCAAAGTGAGAGGTATATATAGTGGTTTGGGAGTTACAAATAGTGGGATCAAACATTGGAGAGATAGATATTGGAACAATCTTTTTTCAGACAGGCACTCCATGTCACTGACAGAAATAAAAGACATCAGCATGCATTTCCGTTACATAATTAGATGTTTGGACTGTTTAAGTGTCCATATTAACATGTGTTTGGATTAGTTTTTAATTTGACCAAAATCAATTAAGTTGAAGCCAAAGCAACAAATAGTTGCTTCAATTTTTTCAATTCTCTACCATGATTTTGAAAAGTATCCAGACCCACCGCTATTAATTAACACACTTTAAGTTATTGTAGTGTTTGTGTTTACTTTTTTCAACTTCACTTATTAAAATAACAGGACTGCTATATGGTACGAAAGACACGAAAAGATTACGTGTAAATATTGTAAAAATAACAAGTTAAAATGTTAAAAGAAAATTAAACAACATTGAGCCCAATAAATAGATCATAATCAAATCCAGCTAATCCCAAAGATATCCCACCAAAGCCGAAATAAACAAAAACCTAAATATCAAGATTTGCCAATAAATTCTGCAAATTTCTTTTGGTAGAGCAGTGCCGCTTTATCAATTTATTTTAATCGTTCTTTGATTAATATGTGGTAGAAAGAAAATCCATCAACACAAATAAAACCATTTTGGTATAAATAATTAGCAAATAAGGAATGGAAAAACTGAGGCTTTGTGGTGGCGCTAAAGAGTATAGGGGAGGAGATAATGTACAAAATGGGCATTCAACATTATTCCGGTTTATGGCAGCTAAAAAGAGTATCACGGTTTAATGAAATCAAATTAGCAGCAGTGGACATAATTCTTGAACAAGCAAAAGCTTGTTCACCGTAATTGTCGGGAATTTACTTTTTACTGTTAGGGTCAATATGTGCTTACCAATTTTAAGGTTTCATAGAGTAGCTTTTGCCAACCACAATTTGAAAGTGATGGCAGAAACGAAGGAAAAACAAGTGACAAGCGGGACCCAAGGTGTGTTTAGATACACGTCAAAAGTATTTTTTATTAAAAAAATAAATATTTTAGTAAAAATACTTTTATTCAAACATATGCTTAGTAGGACAATGTGTGGGACCTGCATGACCAACGTCATTACTAACAGGGTCTCATAGATAGAATCAATTCATTTATTTTGGTGAAGAGTTGAATCATAACTTTTTATTTAAAAATAAAATAATAAATCATTAAGATATTTAATTTATTTAATTAATTTTATAAACATTATTCTATATTTATCATTAGATTACAACTGTTAATTTTTTTAAAATTATAAAATTTATAAATTAAAATAAAATATTTAATATTTAATTTACATGTATTTACTTTTATTACAAAATTTTATTTTAATATAAATTAATAAATTATTAAATTATTATATATAAAAATTTATTCTTATTTTAATATAATTTTAAAAAAACACATTAACTAATATATAGATTATTTTAAAATATATATTTTATGTAATTTATGCAAAATTAAATTTGAAATAATATTTAAATAACCTAAAAATTAAACTGAAAATATATTACTTTTTATAATTAAAATGAAAAATTGTATTATTTTTATATAAAAAAATGTACATAATTTTCATAAATTACATAAAATAATTTATATAAATAATTTACAAATTAATTTATGTATTTTATTTATTTATTTATATAATTGTATTAAAAACTTATTTATTCAATAATTTTTAAAGTTAAAACAAAAATATTAACATGTAAGTTACCTAAAAAAATTAAATATTAAAATTTTATTCATTGATATAGTTAGAATAAAAATAATTAAAATATTAAAATAAATTTACGTAATTTGTATAATGTAATTATATTGATATATATAATTAGAGTAAAAAGAATTTATATATTAAAATCAATTTATAAAATAATTTATATATTAATTTATGAAATTTATTTATAAATTGATAAAACTAAAATAAACATATTAATATATTCAAAATAAAAATATATAAAATAAAATTTTAAAAAATTATATATTAAACATTTTATAATTTATAATTTTTTTATAATTCAAAAAAATTAATAACTCTCAGTTAATAATACATAGAAAATTATGTTTATAAAATTAACTATATAAAGCAAATGTGCAAATGTCTAAATGATTTATTATCTTATCTTTAAACAAAAAATAATCAATTGACAAAAGGACTAAAATTATTTATTCTAAAAAATAAAAAAGTTAAATATTTTGATGATTTAAAAATAAGAAAACAAAAATTTATAAATTTAAAATTATAAAAAAATCAAAATTACAATTTAATCTTTAATACACATGATGACGGATATGATGATATATGAAGAAAATGATATATGTAATGTAACACAGAACACCTTCCTTAGGGCAACAGAGGGATGCACGCAGAAAATATAATTGCAAATATGTAGTGCTTCATCCTTATTCATTCTAATTTACCAATCAACTACAGATATTCGAGCCTATTGCTTCCACAATTCTATCAACGTAATCTCTGACCAACTACAGACAGCTACGCATTTTTAGTTGGAACAAATGTAAAAGCAGATTTAGGAGTACAAATTTGAGAGTTACATTAATCATGGACAATTGACTCCTAGTTACACAAATCACTTATTATAATACTAGTGATTTGCATTGAATAGCAACAAACATGTCTCGAAACATCGTTGTATCAAAACTCACTTCTCTACAATCTGGCCACAATCTTCTATTACTACCGGTTCAGATGTCATGCCACTTCCTGAACCCACTTTCTCCATCTCCTGCACAACGCTGTATCCATCAACAACTTTTCCAAACACAACATGTTTCCCATCAAGCCATGATGTCTTTGTAGTACATATGAAGAACTGAGAACCATTAGTATGAGGTCCAGCATTTGCCATGGAGAGAATACCAGGACCGGTATGCCTCAAATTGAAATTCTCATCTTCAAATTTGGAACCGTAGATTGACTCACCCCCGGTCCCATTCCCTCTTGTGAAATCTCCTCCCTGACACATAAATTCTGGAATAATACGATGAAATACAGAACCTTTGTAGTGTAAAGGTTTCCCAGATCGTCCAATCCCCTTTTCCCCAGTGCAGAGAGCCCTGAAGTTTTCAGCTGTTTTTGGGGTTGCATCGGCAAACAACTCCATCACTACTCGTCCAGCTTTCATCTTTCCAATTAGAATATCAAAGAAAACTTTTGGATTCTTTGACATATTGATCACCACTTTCTCTAGCCTCAATGAAATTCTTAGTTCCTACATAGATAAGGTTGTAACTTTTAAAATAGCACTCTATTATTGATATTAAAAACCAATATGGCAGAATCCATTACATTATGGGCTATAACTGAAATAAAAACAAACTGAAAGCATACCCATAACTTCATTTTTGTCAAAGAAAAAAATATCATGTGACACCAAAAACTCTTCATATTCAAAATGCCTTGAATGGGAATCGAAAAAGTTTTTATTTAGATTGAGATATTAGAAAGGAATTATAATATTTGCCACAATGTGGAAGTGTTATTCCGATATGAATTGGGACACACACAAAAAAATCATGGTGGCAACATTAGATGTAGCTTAGGTTTATGTTTTGTGCTGATGACATAACGAATCAGTACAAGACCGTCCATAAGCACAGCATGTATATCAAACAAAATCCTCAAAGGAACAAGTTTCACTTGCAAAAATAGTTCCCTTTGCAAAATAAATAGAAATAAATCATTAATGGGTTGGTTAGAGAATGTTCATCATTCTGCATAAAACCCTCAAGACATGCACATCAAGAAGATCTGAATTGGAAACAGGATGATATGCGATTTCGCACAAGTTTTGAACTCACAGGCTGTAACAGAGCGCCTGCAAGTCTTCGATATGTGCAGTGTGAAACAATACACCGATAGTAATAAAATGGATAAGAGAGTACCTTTGGTGAGGTTGAAGTTGCCTACGAACAATGGGAGGGGCGCGCAACAATGCCATAAATATACAACATGCCGTAGCCCTAGCCGTGATGAGGATTTAGGGTTTTGCATAATTGCGGGTTGGGCCTCATACTGCAGGGATCCACTTACAAGGCAATTATTCCTGCACCTCCTTTTTTTTTCTTCTTACACCCATAGGAAGCACAATGGACTAATAAGCCCCTTCCCTCAGTAGCACCCCCCTTCCCCATCCAACCCTAGCCTTCCTTGCGTCATGGCACCCCCTCTCCCTTGGTCCCTCATGCCGCCATTTTCTAAGATCAACACCAAAGCTCTTGGATACCTTGGGATAGGATGTGTCACAATTTAGGAATAGCAGCAACTCGAGGGACAATGCTAAGAAGTGGACCTTTGATTTGGTTGGCGACGAGGACATCGCAGAAGCGTAGATTTTGATCATGATGACGGAGTCATCGTCTTTCCATGTGCAAGGTCTTATGCGGATATGTTGAGAAAGGGTGTGTTGATGTGGTGGCGGTGTGGCGCGGATGATGAGGTCTCCAATTAGGCCATTAGTGGAAAAAGGAAAAGTGAAAAGGCAACAAAGGTGTCACCTTATTCTAAAATGTGAAAATTATATTCCAAAATAGGTTTAAATGATGTGGAATACCTACTCCAGAATATAATTTTCACATTCTGAAATAGTTATCCCAAAATATGATATTATTTTAGAATGACCATTCCAAAATAGGAGGGGTGACTAATGAGGGATATTTTTGAGGGTTGAAGTCTTTGGGAGATGCATGAAATAAAAAATAGAGGTGCATGAAGTACAAGTCAAGTATAAAACGTGCTAAAAAAATATTGAGGATTCTTTTTCTTACATTTGAGTTTAGATGGAGTATTGGTAAAATTTTATAAATTTGAATTTTACTGTAACATGTCAAATCAAAAGTTGGTTTATAATTTTTTGAAGGTCTTGCTAGCAAGTGTTTTTAGAATATTGGTTAAAAAATTAAAAAGAAAAAAATATTTATTATGTAATTTATTAGAGAGCATAAAAAAATCATGTGCAACACAATTTTTTTGTCTTTCAATAAAAATATTTCTACTTTAAATTTCTTAAATAATACTGTTAAGGCACTAGTTATCATTTTTGCCTTCTTGATACCTCTAAAAAAAAGAATTTTTTGATAATTTATTCTTCAATTTTTGTAAGTTTCTTTTAATTTGTATGCATTTAATTTAACAGAGTATAAAACGTGCTAAAAAAATCTCTTAAAATTTGTATGCATTTAAGACGAGGCCAACTGTAATCAAATAGCAAGAACTATACACATGATAGCCTTAACTACTACCAATTTCTACAACTTTATTGAATAACTATTACTATCACAACCATATATATTCACCATTGTGCAACATACGTTGAAAAATCAAAGCTTTGGCACATTCATCCATCTTTTAATAAATAAATGCAAGAAAGTATACGCAATTTCAGAATTTTGCATTTCATCGTTTTCTGTTTGATGATGGGAAGCGGTTCTATACACCTTGTATAAATCCATAATTCATTGTACGGTAAAAAGATCATACAGAAAAATGGTTAGCAAAATGTACCTAGTATCTAGTATATTTAGTTTGTTATCAATTTCAGGTTCTCTTTCAAAATGTCAAAATAATGAATTTTGAGGAACCTAAAAAATTTGAGACATTTAAAATTGTTCTCACAATTTTTCACCTGCACGGTGCAGGACTGTTCTAAGTTCATCTGCCATCTCATGAAGGAGGATAGGTTTTCGAATCAATCCATTCATTCCCACCTGTAGACATCTCTCCTTGATGTGTTCTTCTGCACTTGCAGTAAAAGCAATGATCAAGGGCCAATTATGGCTTTGGAACTTCCGAATCCTTCTTGCAACTTCAAAACCATCCATTTCTGGCATGTGAAGATCCAACATAATAATTTTGAATGAGTTACCAGAGGCACTTATAGCACCAAGACATTCAAATCCTGATGAAACAGCAGTTACTTGACACCCCAGTTTCTCGAGCAGCTTCTTGGTCACAGTCCTGTTTACATCATCATCATCAGCCAAAACAACCTTAAGCCCCCTAAACTGAGAGTTTGAAAACTCTTTGGGAGCAAGAATGAATCTTCCATGAGATGATCCTATCTGAAACTTGAGAAGAAGTGTCATTCCTTGTGCAAAACCCAGAGAGTTAGTTGATATCCAAATATTACCTTGCATCATCTGCATATTATTCCATATTGTATCAATACTCAGAATTACAAACAACAATCACACCACAATAAACTAAACATATTTCAGTTGGTTTATCACTGAACTACTGAAGGCTGCTCTCGACCAACCCACAATCAGCTTGGTTTTAGGCCCAAGGACAGAATCCTTCAGTTATAGACAGGTGTTGACAGACACGAGATAAATTAAAGGTCATGACATAAAAAAAAAGCCTTGTCCCCTTGGCTGAAACATGCAAGGAGAGAAATCTGTGCAAAATTGAATGTCAATATCACAGTACCACATACTAGAGATCAGTGATTTTGGATTAACAGATCAACTGTAATTTGACTTTCTCAATGAATAATTAGAAGAAACCCTTCCGCTAAAGTGACCACTAAAAACAGACAAAAATACGGTCCATAAATGTGTCTAATTACCATTAGAGCCATTGCATATTGGCAAAGTCAGCATTATGATTTTAACTGAATGGCAATGACTGTCACTTTAAACTTAAAGATTTCCAATAATACAAAATCCTAATGCTTTAATGAAAAACAGTAAATGTAAAGGAGACATATATCAATGAATATAGTCAAATTTGGAACAGAAAGTCTACTTTGAGCATTTTAGGAGGCCACTGTCATTCAGCATCATGAGTCCATATTGCAAAACAAACAGCAAACTAAATAGGGGTTTTCTATATGAAGGCTGTTTCTTATTCTTAAAACTGACCTGATAGTTACACTACCACAATCTAATTTAATTTATAGTTTCATCACTTACACTACCACAATCTAATTTTAATTTACAGTTTCATCACTTACACTACCACAATCTAATTTTAATTTACAGTTTCATCACTTACACTACCACAATCTAATTTTAATTTACAGTTTCATCAGACATTCTCAACATCATTAACACTTCTCCAATGCATCATTCACTGACTCAAATAATTGAGGGTTCAATCCAATAATCATCTTCTAAGCATAAAATGTAATGCTAAGGGTTACAGCCAACACAATTCGTACAATTAATGCAGCAGCACATAATTTCTCAAAAGGGGGATAATGGTGCTTTTTAATAAACAGTCAAAACTTAAACATAGGAATAATCTATATAACTAACAGAAAATGATACATAAATTTTCATAAGAGAATGATGCACCTACCTGCACCAGCGTTTTGCACATGCTGAAGCTCAGGCCTTCCTTAAGTTCATTGTTGCAGTGATTTCTACCAGTATAATTTCTTGTTGAAACTGATTCATCTGAATGGAAACTAATACCATTTATCTGAAAATTAAATTTTATATGAACATACTCATTTTGTATGCTTGATCTCCATATTCCAAAACTTCTATCATCTTTATCTCCGCTATCACTTTCAAGGTAAACTTGAAAAGTGAGAGTCCCTTTATCATATATGTTCAATAAATAGCCAATCATATGTAAAATTACTTGGAAAGTCCTTGCCTCATCACCTATGACCAGATCAGGCAAAGACTTGTCAACATCAACTTCAAGACCAAAGCCTTTATATATACACAAACACTTGGCAGTGCAAGAAGCTTCCCTCATCATTGAATGTAGATGGAAAGGTTTCATCTCTAACTGGAAGCTTCCATTGTCATTTTCTGCAATCTCCATCACATCATTAATCAATCGCGATAGTGCATTGCTAACTTTCAAAATTGAGTCAATAACAATCTTCTGTTCAGGTCTTATATTATCCTCTTGAAACATTGAAAGCAAGCCCAGGATTGAATGCATAGGTCTCCGCATTCCATGACTCATAACTTTCTCAAACGAGCTCCTAGCCTTCCTTGCCATCATTGCATTCTTTTGAGCCTGTTGCAACGCCCGGTTTTGCTCTGCAAGTTTCTGGCTCATTAGCTGTGACTCTTCAAGAACAGACGCATGAGACAATGCCACAGCCACCTGGTCAGCAACAACTTCCACTATCTCCATTTCATGGGAGGTCCAAGCCCTGGAGTTTGAATTTGGAAGAACCAAAACCAGTACACCATAAGATGTTTCAACCAACTCTGGTGTCCCTCCTTTGAAATTCGAAACATGAAGTATTGGCAAGCGAATGGCAGCCACAGCACCAGAATCCCCAGATCCACCACCACTACTTGCGGCTCCTAGTGCAGAATCAGGCCTCAAAATCCACACCCCTTGGCTCTTCTTTATGTCCAACACATCAGGATCACTGATAGCAATAGAATTGTGAAAACTCCTCGCTGAGCTTGGTTTCAACTCATGAGTCAAATGCATTTCTCTCCTATCCTCATCAGGCATCCATACTGCACAATTGTGCAAATCCAATGCCTTGGAAAGCTCAACAAGTGTGGTATACAAGATGGTATGCTTATCCAGAGATTTCCTAATCTCACAAGTGAGCATCCTAACATGCCAACTAGCTTCCTTCTGTTTCTTCATCATCCCAACCTCTTGGCCCAATTCCAACACATTCTGCCTCAAAAATAGCTCCCTCACTTTGATTTTCAGCAAAAGAGGAATGAGTGTGGGAAAGGAAATTGCAGTGGCACAAGAAACAAGAGCAGTGAGGAACTTAGCAACAGTAAGGGAAAGAAACAACTGGAAGGAGTGAGGGCCATAGTAAGTATAGGCATTGAGCAAATGGGTCAATCCACAGAGAACTATGAAGGCAATGAATTGAAGGAAGACCAATTTAAAGGGGACATTGGAGCAGCTCACAAAGTAAAGAAGCTCAAGGGGTATGGAAAAATATGCAATGGCAATGAAAAAGTCACTCACTTTCTGACAAACCAGCACGCTGTGGATGCTCCAAAGCCCTTCCTCATCACAATTGCACTGTGAATATTCCACATCGTTGGCATAAACAGAAAGCACCATAACCAACAACAAGAACAACAAAAGAAGCAAACCTCTTTCCATGGCAACAACTCAGTACTACTTTTTTCCTTTTCTAAACCATACCTCAAAGTTAATAGCTCAAATAAATTGACATCACAATTGCCATACACATTACAATATAGATCCAAACTAAATTTAATTTAACATATCTATAAACTAAGTTCTTCAAGTTACGTAGATTTATAAATTCTAATCCCAATTTAAGTAGTTATAGACTTATGGTTAACTAATTGGATAGAACAGGAAAAGCTCACACTACTCACTAAAAAATTGGGGGTAGAAACAGAGAAGATAATAAGAAAGCAGGGCTTCCCAACGACAAAGAATAAAATTTCAATCCAAGTTTGAAGGGAGCACTTGATAGGTCTTGAAAGCAGCGAGAGAGAGAGAGGGAGTGGGACCCACACAGCTTTACATGAACTGAACCGGGACTGGCTTGCTCTTCTCACATACCTTTACATGTAATAATAAATGTCTTTAGTCACTATTAATTATAACATAAGATTTCATAATATCACTTACAATAATAATTAAGTTAAGCAAGTATACTTGTTCTTCAACCCAGGACCGTCATTTTATTTTTTTAAAATTTGAAAGTGTGATGCGATGCATGAATGGGAGCGAATCCAGTGTTGCACTTTCGTGTACTCCTACTCGTACTTGGGATATTTAAAATAAATTGGATTAATTGACAATTGCTTAAAATTTTAAAATACAAAACTCCTTCTAATTTAATACTCGAATACCAACCTTACTAACAAAAATATTGTCACGTTTTCATTGTATGAAATATTTTAGTCTTCCAGTAATTTATGCATAATGAATTATTGAGATTTATAAAAAGGACCTCTCCTGTTAAAACCCAATATATCTCTTTTTATTATTCTGTATTTCTCGAAGAAAAGAAGTTTGACTTTTGGTATTTTTGTATACTGTGATGTGAGTCTGTGACCCACAAAAATGACAGTGCGCTATCGTGCTGTACTGCTGATATGACCGTCGACAGGATTCGGATTCTCCCTCGACCAAAATATCCCACACTCTCTTTTTGTTTAGAAGGGATAGATAATAACTAAAAACAAAAACAATAACTTTTAAGTTTTTTTTTACTGAAAAACTTTTAAGTTATTTAATATGAGACTAAGTGAAAGAAAATGAAAAAATAATATGTATGTAAAATAATACAAATATCTTAAATGGAAAAAAAGAGAAAGTATTAATAAAATAACTTTCTTTTTATTATATAATAATAAAAAAATCTTTCATTTCTTTTTTGTCCAAATTGTTGGAAAGAGTGGAAAACAAGTCTATATAAAATCCAATTGTTTTGATGTGATTAAACTTTCAATTTCACATTCTTAAAGTATTACTTTCTCTTTTATATTTATTTTACTGCAACTTTCTCTCTTATATAGTCTTTAAAGTAAACAAATTGTATAGATAATTAGAAACTATACTAAATTTTCCCTCAAGTATTGGAAAAACATTCAAATTAATTTCTAAACATTAATAAAAAACATTAATATATGAACTAAATAGAATAATAGATGAATATTTTATACTTTAAGAATTACTCATATACTTTAATGATTTATTTTATTTGTTCGCTTCTAAACAATGAAAAATCATAAATATTCAATTTAACCGTGTCAACTTATGATAGTTTGGTCCTTAACAAATAAAAAATTAAAACTTAGTTTTTAAACGTACAAAAAATATAACAAATTCATCATATCATTAAATATCTTTTGTTAACCTAAACATCTTTATATATGTGGTACCTTTATATCTATTTGCCATCGAAAAAAATATTAACTATGTTATTTTCTCGAGACTAAATTATAACATACAAGTTTAGATTTTTACTATTTTTTTTTGCCTCTTTTCACAATTACTCTTTCTTTTTTTTCTTTTTTTTCTCGCATATGACAATTTAGTTTCTCTATGAAATCAACACACCTAACATTCTTTTCAATGACAAATGGGTCTAAAGATGTCACATAGACAAAGACATTTGGGTTAATGGAGAAACTTACAATATAGGAAATTTGTTGCATTTTTTTTTTGCACTTGGAACTAAATTTTTGTTTTCTATCTTTTAGGATCAAATTATCACAAGTTGACACATTCAAGGACCAATTTGAATGTTTAATCATTAAAATTTGAACAGATTAAATATTGTGGTGTTTTTCTTTCACTTACAATCATTTCATATTTCTATAAAATAAAATTGGCCATCATTGGATGATGATAGGATAGAGATTTCTATTTATTAATCACTTTATTAGTGTTTATCATTTTCCTTTATTTTCTCTTTTTGTCATATGATATTTACATTTTTTTAATCTTTTCCTTTCCTTTTTCCTTTCTAGATGTTAAATAGCATTTGAAATCTATTGATTATTTTCCTATCTAAGTGGGGAAATTCTTGTTTCAAAATTATTTATTAATTGAGATAAATATACATTATAAAACTGAGATAAAAATATATTACTAATACTTTATATAAGAACATTATTTTCAATTTGTTGAGAAATATTTTAGAACACTTTGATAACATTCCTTTCAAAAAATGGAAAAAGGAAACGCACTTGAGGTTGAGAGTTGATATAGTTTTAACTGGGCTATTTAATATCTGATTCAAAAGGTAAATCACTGTGACATTCATATTTATTATTCAACATGGTCGTCCACTTACAAATGCCATCATTACAGGTGCAATTACCACCAACTCTTCTATCAATTGTTTAAAAAAAAAAAAAGAACTAATATTAGATGTATGAAATAAAAATAAAAAAAATTTAAGTGAATAATTTTTATCATATAATTAAGCTTAAGTGAATAACATGTTATATCAGTTCTATACATCATTTTTAATTATCTCATACTGTTAACTAAATTAAAAAATTGCGTAAACAAATATGTGGTTAAAAATTTGTAAATCTGATATACATTTGTAACGGATTCCATCTATTTTAGTATGTATAGTTAAGACTTTGCCTAATTGCGTATTTGTCTCTCAGAATTGACAATTCTGTTCACTTTGAGGCACATTTTGTACATTGGTAATTAACAATGTAAACAGAGGACATGTTAATGATTTAAAAAAAAAACGCCATTGAAATTTGACAGTGTAACTTTAAAATATCCCTTAAATTTTTCATACACTCAAAAATCAAAATATTCTCTAACAAACAGTCAACACTTATCTTTTCAAGACGTGCGTAAAAACCACTGAAATAACTTTCACCTTTTCTAACAAAGTTCTTTCATAAACATTAGAAGAAAACCAAACTTTTGTTAACATGCTAAAAAAGCTACCAACTATCCCAAACTTTTTTAGTATGTCCGTTCTATCTAACTCTCCATCGGAATTGATAACCAACTTTAATAATCGTATGAGAAAAACACTATTGAAAAAGTTAATAAAAAATTACTTATTTAAAACTTCTGAGCTTTATATATAACTAACGCCACCTAAGACAAAATGAAGCCACCCATCTCACACTACACTTGAAAATTGAAGAAAATATATTCCACAGTAGATTGGCTAATCTAGGAAGCATATATCTATTATATTTATCCCGGTATAAACTAACAGGCCCGCAAAAATGAAGTAAGCAACCCCGATTTAGTGATTTATAAATACAACATGAGTAAATGAGACAGAACAATATTTTCAAGGACATCCACGAGTATTAATTTTCAGAAGCCACGATCCTTAATGAATGATGCATACTATAAACGGCATCGCGTGACAAAGACTGCTGGTACGTAGAGATATCATACATCTATCACACATTTATCACTGCTATCAAATCCAAAAAGCCATCTTGGTTTTTCAATCGGGAATTTGGTCATAGCCTCCATTCTCAGGAGACTGGTGCGCCCCATGACCTGTCCTTCCTGCAGATAGGAAACCTTATTGCACCATAATGAAAGTATTAGAAGGGGCGGGTTAGTCTGTACCTGTCAACTCAAAACCGGTATTTCTTGAATCCGGACGACCCCAGTCTGTGGATCGGGGAGGTGTTCCATGCAAACCAAGCTGTTGAATCATGAAATGACTTCCATCCATAGCTTGATGCTCATCATTTCCGCGGATTGGATTACCACTGGAAGAGTCAACTGATTGGCGGAAACCTAAACTTGATACCGGTTCACTAACTGGAGATGGCAACTTGCTGGCAGAGGCATCACCTTTTAAACCAGCACCATTATCTTTCTTGTTGTCAATAAAGAATGTTCCAACGATGACCTGTGTAGATTAACCTTTCATAAAAAGTACTTCATGCTGTAATTCTTCATATCAGGCAGTGTGAAGACAGATAAAATAGTGGAATTTGACATTAAGTAGATATAACTATATGAGGTTGGTTATATTAATCAAATGATGACATAATGTCCTAATCATAAATCATGGTCAATGACACATCATTTAAAGTCCTTAATGATTTGGCCTACAACTTTTCAAGGCATAAATGGCATATTGATCAAGACCAAGAAAAAGAGATGTAAGGCACAGCTCACATCTCCCACCCACAAATTCAGTTATAGTTCTTTCTGAAATTACCTGAACTGGACCAGCTGCTTTAAGTGGCCCACCAACTCCACCACCTATGATTTGCCCGTCAGTATTAGATAAGCATACACTGAGACCACCAGTTCGAGTTCCAAGTTCATTACGGACATAAGAACCAGTAAGTGAAATAATCTCAAACCGACCCTGATGTCAAAGCAAGAAACAGTTAAACTGTTATGACTGCAATATGAGCACATGACTATCAAATATGACAAAGCAAATTATTTGACTAAAAAATTAACAATTATTATTTTCAGCAATAAGTCATATGTTCATTAAGCTGTAGACTATGACTCCTACTTGATAGTTAATTCAGTGACAATATTACTAGTCTACTGCTTCTTGGCACTAACTTTAAGTGAGTAGTCATAATCTAATATAGACAGTTTTCATAAAGGACCTTAGTGTCTGTGCTCTGGCAGGTAACTGAAGAATGAAGATCAATTTTCTTGTAAGAGGGTGCAAGAGCTAACTACGGAAAACAAAACCATTTTGTTAAGTTTCCAACTTTGAGCATCAGAAAAATATGGAGAGAAAATTAGTTATAGTTCTTAAATAATATTTTTAAATTAAAGTTTCTAAACCAAATTTTTTTATCAGTATAATTGAGAAGCAAGAGGATTCAGAGCAGATTTGAAAATTTTACTGATGGCAAGAGAAAAACTTAAATTAAAGGGTGAATTACATTTTCCTCCCACAAGTAATGCTTAAACTACACTTCCTTTTCCTCCAATTTTAAAAATTACATTCTCCATCCACTCCAGAATTATGTTACACTTCAGTCCAATTATAGTAAATGATCCTCTCAATGGTGGTAAACTATTATGAATAAGCCTCCTAATAGGGAAGGAAATGGATAAGATTTGAAAAAGGGCACTATAGTATCCATTCCTACACCAACATTTAAAACAAATACCCATCTCCAAACCCATACCCACATCAGTAGCAACTTTAGTGTCCATCCCTGTACCCTTTGGTAGCTACATACATTTAATGAATTTTCTTTGACAAACTAGTAAAACAAAATGCTATTTTAAATACTGAAATTAATTCTGAAAAATCAACAAAACAAAGAACATTAATTAAAAATTCTACTGCAAGTTGGATGGAAGAACAACCAACTGCTCCCATAACTAGATGAATATGAAGCCGTGAAGACTTTAGACAACAAAGTCACAACAACAGCACTTAGGGTTTTGAGATGAGAAGTACATGATCTGTGTAGACTTCGATCAATTATAATTTGCATTGTTGAATAAGTAATTAAATATTAATATTTCTAATTTTAGATTTAATATATTAAATGATGTGTGTGTGTGTGGGGTGGGGGGGGGGGGGGGGGGGGATGCCACACCTATTCCTTTAATTTTTTGCAAGTATTTATACCTGGTCCCAAACCCATTTAGTGGATACTTTCCCTCCTTGTCATGGTTAGTTTTTGGTACGCATTGGGTCCAAATACGATCGTCATCTCTCCCAGGAATATTTTTCCTCTCTGCAACTTTTAGTGTCACTGGAAACTATTTTTCAACATCCGATTATCAATTTTAGGACTTTTAAGAACGAGATAATGTTTACTAGTCCTACTAGCACCTTTGGAACTTCACCCAAAATCTTTATTTTTATTATTTGATGGTTAAAGTTTAAAAAGTGTTGCCATTACCAATAATATTGAGTGTCACAGAGACAGAAACTATCTTTTTTTATAACGTTAAAAAAAAGACAGTTTCTCTCTCCGTGACACTCAACATTGTTGGTAATGGCAACTATCTTTAAGAGGCCTATGCACATTCAATAACTAAAGTTTAACAAACATTAATCTCTCTAGGGAAGAGCGTGTAAATCTTAATTTACCCAAATAAACAATAAAATCCAAAACAACATAACAAGATTTTGAGCCTTGGTTATCTTAATACTCACATAAACTAGATTTTGACCAAAGTTGCAAGTTTCAACAGTTCCTTTTCCTTTTATAGAAAGATTGTTTGAAGAATAGCTATTAGAATATAACAAAAAGATATGATGAAAAAAAGTGACCAATATTTTACCTCATAGGTAATGCTGCCTCCTGAGGTTGCTGGCTGGCGAAGAGAGGCATTAGAGATGGAACCAGATGCAGACAGAATACACATCTCACGCCTACTTTGTTGCATAAATAACATAATTTTCTGGCCAACATCCTATTGAGTGCACAGTTAAACAGTTATAGAAGAAGCACATATACAGAAGAAAGCTGAAAATAAAACTGGACAAATGACAAAACATAATATATTCAAAATCATGGATGGAGGAAATTTTCAAGTTATATAAAGAGTGGTGAACTACCAAGGAGAAATGGAATAACATCAGAAAAAATACAGAAAAGCATAGTTAACTAAAATAATTTTTTGTTTGGAAATGCAGAAAATAAATCAAGAAAAATTATTCTGACTGTTGACAGTTCACAACTTCACATCACATCCACAGGTTAGCTAGCTATTAGGCACATCCATTGTGCCTCACCTGGATTCATTATAGGAACCCTTAAGCAGGTGCAACTTGGTGAACTTCAGCCAAGGGACCCCCAGTGTGACTATGCTGACCCCTAAAAGGCATTATCCCTGAATTGCAGTAGATCACTCCCTCCCAATACACCATCTCAATTACGAGACATTATTGTCACATTATTTATCAAATCTCTCTCCATAAACTCACTAAGTAACATAGAACATGATCTACCAAGAAATTACCATTTGACAAAACTGAAATCACCACAACACAGATGGATAACCATATAGGATGAACAAATACCGATATGACTATATAGGAGGGGGTGGAACAAACCATATAATAATTACTAATTAGTAGGATTGTAAATGAGCTGAGCTATTCATGAACTATTTAAACTTGACTTGTCAAATGTTCGATCAAGCTCGTTTTTTTAATTAAATAAACAAACTTGAGCTTGGCATTGAGCTCAGTAATTTAAAATTTTAAATGAACCAAGTCCATGCTTTACATATATATATATATATATATATAGAGAGAGAGAGAGAGAGAGAGAGATCTTGCTATAGCATACTACATGTTGAGCACATACTTCTATTTGTATATTATCATTTAGTATTCAAATATTTTATGAAATACTAAATTGTTAAAGTTTAAAAATAATTTAAGGAAAATTTCCACAAAAGCAAAAATAATTAAGTTAAAAATGAGCTAAAGAAACCAAACTCAAGCTTTATTTTTTATAAATAAGTCAAAAATAAAGCTTTCAGTTAAGCTCGTTTAAATAAATGAGCCATGCTGAGTAATCCATTTATTTTACAAGCCAACTCTAAATTTCAGTTATACTCTCACTAATTAGTAAGAGTCGGCAGTTGAATTTTCCAATTCTAACGATACCCAGCAGTTATATTTATAAGGCAGTAGATAATTAAAATTACATGCACAACTTAGTTACCATTGTTAGCAGAATAGAATATAGATTGTCGGGCTGTTTATATATATATATATATATATATATATATATATCCAGGTGCATATATAATCATCAATTTAGTCACTACGTTTATATATTTTACTAATGTCCCGGGACTAATCGAAGGATTTTTCAATTTTAGAAAGACTAATTAATAGGATTTCTAATAGCTGAAAGATTGCTTATATGATTTGTTTATTTTATTAGGAACTACTTAGAAGAGAAAGTAACACTTTTTTAGGGATGAAATTGATGGTTTATTAAATAAATATAATATAATAGCCAAAACATTTGGGACTTTATTACAGGTAAGTCACTCTAGTTGCCCGGTGCAGCAAGCAAGCAGATGCAGAAATCTAAAATCAACAAACAAACATATTGGAGGTCTGTGAAGTGAGAACAACGCGTACCTCACCAGCGGCAACAGAAATCACATGCGGAGTGAACCCTTGCCCTGCATTGCCTGCATCACCCCATTAGCATCAAATTAAAATTCTGCCCTTTATCATGCATTCCATACTTTTTTAAGTTCTTAAGATGGAGTCGAAAGCATAAACCTTGAGCTAACGAAACAGTTCATACTTCATATATAACTAAGAAACACCTCAAAACTTGTATGAAATACTATACTCACTCGCAATCCCAATCTTAACAGTTTTCAAATTAGAAAGAAACACTAAACGCGAAACAAACAAACACCTCGAAATAATCACACTCCGGAAGCAGAATTTGAAATCTCCAGGAGAATTAGATAATGAAATTGAGAAAGGGAAAGCGAACCTAGAGCGAAGGAAAGGGATTTCTTGGAGGAAGTGAAAGAAGAGGAAGGGAAGGTCGGAGAGTGGGGCTTCTTGTCCGCAGAGAACGACTGAGACGACGTCGTAGCGGCTTTCTTCGCGGCCAGAGCTTGCTCCGGCGTGCCGTACTTCCTCGGCCGCCCCCGCTTCCGCTTCGCCGGTTCAAGCTGCGACGACACCGCGGACGCGACCGAGTGAGGGTACAGCATGTGGGACCCATCCGCGTTCGGCAAGAGACCGTTGGTCGGCGACGCCGTGGTCGGCGGCGGCGGCGGCGGATGCTGGTGCTGGTGCTGGTGGTGTTGTTGTTGTTGCTGGTGGTGGTGGAAGAAAGAGGTGAGATGGTTGTCAATAGGTTCCATTTTTGAGACACAAAGATGTGTGTGCTGCCAGGGCTCGCACTGCAAATTTTCTTTTTAGATATTTTTAATTTATTTTTATAATGAAAACAAAACACTCTATCTTAGAAGGACGGAGAGACTCTCAAGTCTGAACTGAAACCTCTGATTTTTGAGTCACATTCTCTTATTTTGACCATCATCATATCTTTTTTATCCATCATCTTAGTAAGTATTTATTAAATTTGATAAAAAAAAATTATTATTAATTTTCTAGAAGATCATTTTTAGGATTTTCTTTACCAATAAATTTTTTCTCATTCAAATATTTGAATTCGAAATGTTACTTTATAAGAATTTATGGATAAATAGTTACTTTTGTCCCTAAATGTGTAATTAGTTATAAATGTATTTTCAAAAGATAAAAATATAAAATTTAGTTTTTGAAAGTATAAAAAATAAGACAAATATATTCTGCTTCAATTTAATTTAAGAGTTTGTTAAAAAAATTATCCCAATCATTATAAATTTTTTAAAATTATAATAATTAATCATAATTTATTATTAACGTCCAGATATATTTGTTACACTTTCGAAGATTAAATTTTGTATTTCCATAGACGCATTTGTCAGTTAGACGGGAAGATGAAAAATTTTAAAAAATATTATATGAGAAATATGTCTCTATATTAACAACTAGAGATAATCAGACTAACAATAATTTCAGTAACAAATTTATGCTCATGTATCACGTAAATTATTTTATCAACAATGATGAACAGAAGTTAACGATCGAATATATTTATTGCGCTTCACACATTCGGTGACTATATTTTCATCATCTTCGAATGATATATTTATCATTGAATTATATATTTAAGGACAAAAATAACTATTTAAATGAATTTAATTGATCTGATGTTACTTGTATGAACCACTTGTTGATAACTTCATCACATGTATCTCCATTTTAAAATTAAAAAAAGTGTAATAATATTTATGAGAAGGAGTGGGACGTGGATATTTGTATGGGTGACAGACAAGTAAAGAGTAGGAGTAGTCACAGACAGCGACACTGACAACCAAATATACATAACCGATAAGGGTTGGGCTTGGTCCTAAATCCTAGTCACTCACTCACTCACCTCGCCTTAGACCCTTTACCTCATTTTATTTATTTCTTAAACGGCTTATATTCTCCCTAAATTCTAGCTGCCTAATATACACGACAAAGGACAAACATTTCTCTTTCCTCTCCACACAAATAGAAGATTTTTCCTTTCATTTGACTAAAACAAATTTCTCTTTCTTATTTTCTGTTTAATTATAATTGGATTACAATTTTAACTTAACTCTTAATCCTTACATGTGTTTTTTTAATTTAAACAAATAGATTTTTAAAAAGTTATAATTAGAGAGAGATTCACGTTAAATTTTTTGAACACAGCAGTTCTTATAGACATTTTAACTTTTTTTAATATAATATATATGCATAATTATAAAATTTTTTCTTAATTTGAAATGATGTAAAAAAGATCATAATATAAATATTATTGTCACATATAAGAGTATTTATTTTCTTTGCATTTTAAAACTTTTGAATTTTTTTCTAGAGATGATAATAGGATGTATGTTTTACATGAATAATATAATCAACACAGGTATGTTTGGCTTAAGAAAGAAAGTAAAATGGAAGAAAATAAATTTAGTAGAAAGTGAGATGATTGGTAAGTTTTTGGGGAAAAAATAAAATAAAGGGAAAAAAGTTATTTTTTTAAAGTAAAAGGAAAAAAAATGTATACAAAATGACATAAAAAATAAGCATCCCAAGTACTTTTAACTTTAAGGTGTCAATTTTTTCTCATTGTAAAACTAAATGACAGAACGAAAATAAATTACACACTTTTATGTTATTCTTCATTCTCTCATCTTGGCTTCTATTCTTTGAAATAGACCATATATGTATGACATAAACTAGCATGACAATAACTTGCATGATTAAATTTTTATTTTGGTTTGTATACTTAACATTTATTTTTAATCAAGTCTCTTATATGATGTTTATTTTCAATTTGGCTCCTATAAAAAATGCTGGATAAATCATTTTTTTCCTTTGGTAATTCGGGATAAATCATTTTTTTTCATATCTAGTGACTAATACCAAGGTCATTTTATGACAAGTCAAACTATCACTTTATGTACTACTACTATTATTATTATTATGGGAGAAAGGTTTTGGAACTCTTGACTTTATGCAAAGTCTTTAAAGTTTTGCAACGGTCATCCATCTAGAAGCCAAGATTGGATGTGGAATTTTGTTAGGTTGTGCTATTGGGTTTGTGAATGGGGAAACATCAATGAGTGAGAATACTATGTTAATTGTGCATCATGTGACATTCTGGGAGGAGTTGGTATAACGTAAGGTCTCTAGGACGAGGTATTAATAGACATGAACATCAGAGTTCTTCCAAGTAATCACACCTGGACCATTTTCTTATAATCACCAAATTTAAATTAACCTTTACGCGTAAAACTAAAAGGCCATTTGAACCTTTTATTCAGTAGTTATAATTCAACCATTTCATTACAATTTATTATCTGAACCATTTGAATCATTACTCAAAAGTTAAATGGTTTAGATTATTATTTTTTTAAACATTGCTACTAAGTTAAACAAAGCCTCAATTCAAACATGATAAAGTTATTTTTTTCCCCGCCGCATTAACATGGTAACTGAGAATGGGGGCAATGGCGATTTACTTTCAGAAAATGGAAAGACAAGAATAACCATCACACAAATTCTCTCTTCATTTTAAAAGATCTATTGTTTAAAATAATACATACATGTTAAAAATTTATTTATTGCACAAGTTATTACGACAAAAATAACTTTTTTTAACTAAAATATTCTTATTTAAACAATTAGTTTAATTGTAAATTAGTTAAGCATCTAAAGGTGTTGTTAAAAAATACTCCACTTTCTTGAACTATACTATTATTTAATAAAAAAGACGGATAATTTGAATTGAAAGGAATATTAACTTCATAATTAGAAAACACCAAACACCTATCTTGAAAACTTCATAATCATTTGTTTTCCAAAAGCTCTCTCACAAAAATGATAAAAATAAGCTGAACTAAGTGCTGTCACTCACTGTTATAACAAGTTTAGCAGTGGCATTAGGAAGGTTATGTGATTTTTAAGATTTGCCGTAACATAAATTAGATATTTTTTGCTCCCCGAGAGAAGAAAACATCAAACGTGGCAAAATGTTTAATTAGACTTATCATTTCCTCCAGGATCAAGGAGCATATGACATTAGAGGGGGTAGAATATTATGCATTAAGAGGGTCGAGGGTTATGACCGCTTAGACCATAAACTGGTGGTTCGTACTTTCTTCTGCCTAGTTTTTGCGCAAGTGAAGAAACTAAAACAGGCAAAAACTTAAAAATATCATTGAAACTTGAAAATCCATTCCATTGAAATTCTGTTACATATCAGAATAACTTGATAAGAAATCAACACCATTTTACCAATATAAATCACAGTTTAAGTAAAAGGAAGAAGTGATTACAAGTTACAACAGAATCCACCAAAGACAAGGATCAGTGAACAAAATTACAAAACAAAACATTACCAAAATCAACCAATAGTCACTCCCCAACAACAAAAATGATAATTTTACACCAGAAGGTGATGTCAAATACATGAATTACATGATACCGTTTGAGTTTGGTTAAAAACCAAATTTCCAGAAGTATTTTTCACAATCAGTAGTCACCACTACCCCCACTGAAAAAAAGAAGAAGAAGAAGAAAACATTGGAAAAATTGCAAACCAGGTTAAATACACCTGTATGGACCTCCAAGAATTGCAAGTTTCAATGCAGAAGCTTTAGAGCCCATCTTTAGGAGATTCACTATCAGTTGTTTCCTTCGTAGATGCCGTTGCCAAGGCATGCGAGCTTTTCATTTCTTCTAACTGTGAAACAGTATGGTACACATTGAATAAACCCTAGCATCCATCAAACTAGAAAATTGGATCGGTAGAACTCTCCCTAGATTAGTGATACTAGGATTTGCAAGTTTGCTAGAGTCACAATCCACTTATATGGTGATCAATCATTATATAGAAAGTTAACATATTTAAGAATACATCTAATAGAAGGCAAGATTTTGTAGAATCATTTGTATCCATTTTACTCCTATGTGAGGGAACCCACAATAACCAACATATCACATTCCTCCAATCCTGATAAATTTTGACTTGACAAGCAAATGTGTACATGCATGCGTATGCCATCATGTGTATTAGACGCGTATCAAGGGAGAGGGCCTTTTATATGTGAAATTTAGATGGACAAATATTGACCATTATATCTTATTATAAATTATGAAAATTAAAACACAAAAAATCACAACTTTTTGAAAAGGTTATGCGACTTTAAGTAACTGTTAATCTTGCTTGTCCGTATATATAAGAAGGGTAACATGTGAGTGATGAGAGGATCTGCTAATCTTGATCATACAATCAAAGTGGATGGTCAAAATTAGTTTTAAGTAAAACAATCTTGACTATCCAATATCCATTCACTCCATTGATGGTAATATGACTAAAATGAACTCTTATCACTTCTCACATTCTTGTTAGACATGCCACACATTTTGTGGCCACAAAAAATCCATGATACATTATCAAGCAGAGATAATGATTGGCTGATGTTCTGCTTCCTTCTCCTCTGTCAGTCCCCAATCTCCTTCCCTTCTATGCAGGTCCATAGCCTTTTTCCTATGATACATTACCTTCCAATGCCCAAACCCCCTAAACATAGCCAAGTTCCCTAACCACACAAGACATTAATCCATCATAACCAACATTTTCAAGTCCATAATCTTGTGGCTAATCAAGGATCCCACTTTCATCACATGCTTTAAAAATATATTTATTTCACCTGTCATCTAGAACCCACAATCGTTTTGCAACAGTAGATAAGCTTCAAGTACTTGTCTGAATAAACTTCTCCGATGAAAATTCTCTCGTCAACTTATCACAGACTGTATTTTAACTACAAATATTTACAGTAAACAAACAGTCTTGCTGAGTAAAAAGTAAAAGTAAAAAAAGGCACCTCTTTGCAGGTTTTGTGGTGTGCTGCTAAAAGGTCATTGTATTTGATTTGCAGATCGGAGAATTCGGCTTTCAACTTTTCATACACTGAGATGGAAGGACAGCTTAATTTCTGTTGAATGAACCTACCATTTTTTGTTTAGAGTTGATGAATTCAACATATTTTGCCTTCTGTGTCTGTTTATTTCATGCCGTTTTTTTTTTCTTTTTATCTTGGCTTAGGTCAAAACAGGTTGAACTCATCAAATCTATCAAAATTAAATATTCTTTAAATTGTAATATGAAATTTAAATATATTATAAATGAAAGTGATAACTTTCATATATCCCTCCCCTCCAAAAAAAGAATTATATTTTTGTTCCGACACAGCTTTTATATTTTCATCATCGCCTTGGCCCGTCATTAGTTTTTCTCCTTTTCACTCTTCCTTCCATCCAATATAATGTACCCAAAAAATTATAAAAACATTATTTACAGCGTTCTTTTCTCCCTGATTATATGATGGTTAATAGCAATAGGGCTGCCACTGATCAAAATAGAGCAAATGCTTTTGCTTTATGATTATTCGGCCACTCGAATGCTAACACCAAAAAACCCCTGCCTACTGAAAGTCTTTTGAGGGTGACGAAGGCAGAGTAATAACGGCATGTATTGATACATTGGCATGCATCTTCATATTCTGTGAATTCATGGATTTCACTATTATTATTGCATCTAGTGTCATTGGCTATCTGTAGAGAATGCTTAAATCATGGTTTGATAAAAAAAGTCTACAAGAAATTACTCAAAATATATATAAGAAAAAAACAAACATGAACAACTGATGTGTCTTCCATTATACAACAACAGTGTGCTTTCTCTTTTACTTGTACTTTTGTAATTCCCAAATAGGTTGCACAAAAAAAAGCTCACTTATTTGGGTTTCCCGAAAGAAGCAAACTATCTTTCATTTACATACAGGATCCAAGAGAGTTGTTTTTTGGCATAATACTACATGGAATAGCATTCATTGTGAATTAGATCCGGTAAATAACTATGACATCCTCGACAAATCAGAAAGTCCGCGAGTATTTCCTAATTTCATACATGATTGAAGATATGGAAACAAGATCCTTGTTCAATGCAGATCCACCGACGATTCTCTTAATGCAATCCGAGAGTCTTGTGTAATAAAGCAACAATTGAGTCAAGGCAGCCCTTAAAATCTCCATACCACACAAGAAGTTGCTGAAAGAAGTGATAACGTCTTTATGCATCAGCTCTATTGCAGCCTTCCACCTACTCGCAAAATCCTTCACTAGTGGCTCGACTTCAGCAACAGTTATGGGCTTATCCGGACTTGATGTTGGGTCCTCGGCTGATAAATTACACACAATCAAGCCCACATTTTTCAAAATAGAAAAAAAAAGAAAACAATGTGTCATTGTTATGATACTTACAGGCTTTGGACTTTACAAACTTGATTAAATCATTAAAATGTTCTTGAAGCAGTTCTTCCTACAAGGGATGAAGAGAACAGTGAGGACAACCACACGTGAGAACAAGCGGGAAAATTATATATTTCTTTGCCTAGTATAATTTATAGGCACCCTTTCCCCTTTTTCTAATTTAAACCACTTGTTATATTTATAACTATTGTAGGTCCTTTCTCCAAGTTGGAGATCATAGTCATCATTTCTGAGGTCTTATCTGCCTAAATGGTTTCCACTTCCTTTCACAAGTAACAAATTGAGTTCTCATGAATTGAATGGTGGAGAGACTCAGCATGCTAGTGTTATTTGAAAGTCATTATCTCAAGTTTAGGACTTGAAACACTACAATTTTCTAGGCGGGTCTTAGATGTGAACATTATATGGCAAAAGAAACAAGAATGTGAATATATAGCAACAGAAAATTGATGTGCACATTTCTTCCTGAAACCATCAAAATACAAACTTATCATTGTATTGAAACTGTATATACAAGAAATTGATTGTGGTTACCACAAATATTGTTGTATTGCTCTTTAGCAGTTCCTCAAAGTGCATTTGAATTTTCCCACCTTCAGGACCTGCTTCCTGTAATCAAGCCAGTGGGAAAACTTTAGTTGTCAAAAGTCAGAGAACAACCTATCTGGTTATGAAAACCACATTGCAAACCCTTGACCTTTCCATTGATTGATGCAGATATAGCTATACTTTAAAACTGTTATTTTAAAGATTCCTACCTTCAGAACAGTAATTGTCATATCATAATTGTTTATAAGAAACACAGTTTGTGATTTTGGTTTTGGGAAGTTCTTCGCAAGCTTGATAAATAAGTCATCAACAGCCATTCTAAGTCGTTCCAAATTCAAATCAAGCTGCAATTGATCAGAGGATAGATTATATTAGAATTTTACAAAAGAGAACTTGGATGACTCTAACTTTTATCATACTAACCTGACCATCTCCACATTCAGCGTTTAAATGGATAAGCGAAGCAGTAAACTCAGCATAACGCCTCATGACATAGTGAGGATGAACGTCATCTTCCCATAATGTCTTCACATTTGCATTACGCAAGCTGTTGAGGTGCATGTCAAATACCAATTTAAATCGAGGCCACAAGGATATATTGACCTGCCCAAAATAAAATTAGCTTCATCAGGGATCAATAGTAGTAAATTCTATATGATATACAGACACATTATCTTATTAGCACCCAGTCCATATAAATCCAAAGGTAACTTCCAACTATGAGCCAGATGCAAGTAAGAGGGATATCAGAAAACCAAGAATGTGTATATAAATAGAAGAGGTAATAAAGAAAAGGGTGAGAAGGAAGATGAATTTTGCCAAATAAATATCCTCCACACTCTGCTTTGTGATATTTGCCAAATAAATAAATTTTCTATATATTGTACAAAAATGTCATTTACATTATGTAGCAGAAAATAAAGTTGGAAAACCTAGTGCTGTCATAAAGCAAATTCAGTCACACTTCAAAGTGGGCAAAGGGTTAGGAAGCCATCAACATATTATACAAAAAAAATGTCGATGAACATTATCCCAAATGAAAACAAGGAGAAAATCTGGTCAGGTTTGAGTTTTCCGGTCATCAAAGAATGTCAATCATATTTTACTTTTTCTCTTTTATCTCTTGTTATTTCAACAAGAATTACATCTAAGTGACTTTAATACCTTATAGTGAATGGAGCTAGACTCACAGCTCAAAGCATGTACTAAAGCTATTCCTAAACACTCTCAAGAAAAGACTAATCTAGTGTAAATAAGTCTATAACCATTGCATAGAAAACTGACCTTGTCTAAATATGAATCCAAGCATGGAATCCGTCTCCGAGACATGATGAGCTGAAATTGAAAAAGTCAGTAACAAGCTGATTGTAAAGGTGAAATATATTCAAATGCACCAAGTACATCTGCTAAAACATGCCGCGCACTACAATTTTTTATGTTGATTGCTATATGCTTCTAACAAAGTTCTATGTCTGCATATGTTTTATGTGCTAAAAAAGTTCAAGAGCAGAGAGTCATCAATATATTCATGATGTTGCATGGATCATTTTGACATTATTCATTCATATGGTAGTTCCTTCCTAAATGATGTTCCAAGCCCCCCAACTGTTAAGTGAATTCTCTCTCAGTCTGTTTGGAATCAAATATTTTAAGAATTGATTTGATTTAAAAATGAAATCCTTTGATTATATAGATATGATATAAAAATTGATTTCATTTGGAAATCCCTTTTCAATAGTTGTGTGCAAATAGAAATCCACTCAAATTTGGTTGGATTTGACTTAATTTTAATTTTAATTGTTGAAATTGATTTAACCTATTTTATGTAAACTTCTAACATAAAGTCAACTCAATTTATCTTTAATGTGTTCCAAACATGGAATCTGATTTGTAAATAAATTCAAATCCCTTTTTATATAATGAATTTAAAACATAAGAATTAATTCATAAATCAAATCAAATTATTTCTAACTCTTTAATTCCAAACACAACCTTTGAGAATTTCAGGAGGGGGTTAAGATTCAGAATTAGATTCTTGGAACTTGGAATAAAATGCTATAACTGTTAAGAATCATCCATTGAGATGACACATACTTAGGCTAGAACTGTCTTAATTAGCATCACTATGGTTTTTGCTTAGACATGTTCTTTTCACCCAAAGATCAAAATCAGAGTAAAACATTACCTGATGCTTGTGTATTATTCGAATCATAAGCATGAGACCTATAGCATCATAACAATTTGGAAGTATAGAATTGAAGTGCTCATCAATGACACCAAATGGACCTGAAAATACCAAAGAGCAAATAATAAGGGTCTGCTTGAAAACCCAACTCTGAGATGAAATGGAATTCAACACTGAAGTGATCTAGTGGTGTTCGTATAATTAGAATATATAATATACAATATATACCACAATGAATTTAACAAATATGCTTTCTTGATTCAAATTCAAATCATTACAGCAACCGCCACCAAAGCCGTTTTCCAGAAGGTAGGGTGGCTATATGAATCGAATTCAAACCATTATAACTAATTCTTCGAAGAGATCATTAAATTCTAAATCCTTCTGAATGGTTTCATTTAGTTTCTTTCTTGATCTAGCTCTACCCCAAATTATTAGGCTATCCATCATCTACCAATTCTTATAACTAGGGCCTTTAGCAGTCTTCTTCTCACAATGCCCAAACCATATTAGATGCTATTTTACCTCCTTTTCCTCACTAGATGTCACTCCAACTTTCTATCCAATATGAATATTCCTGGTCTTCTTTCCTTGTATGATCATCTTATTTCTCACAATAACTAAGTTCTCATCAAGGTGACAATGAATCCAACAATGTTCACCTCACATATTAATAAGCTAAAAGTCCTCCTTATGTATACTATTTGTTTAATTTTAAGTGAAAAATTCCTCAAAATAATCAAGACAGTCCATAAAAAATACCTGAAAAAATTTCATAAAATATAGATTCTTCTCCAAAGAAATCATCACAGAAATTATATCTGCATATGAATGAAAATAATGTCAATATGCTTAATAGTGACTTTATGCTATGACAACATGACATGACATAGTGAACTTTTAGAGTACTCTGAAGTAGCAGTATCCATCAGCAGCTTCTGCAAGCTCCTGAACAGCACCTCATATGGATATTTATTGGAGCTGGCTTCAGCTATATGAGGAATTAATGCAGGTTCATCAATATCCTGTTAACAGTAGAACAATTAATGTACAGTCAAATATGACGCAGTTATCCAAAAGTCTGTAAAATCTGTGCAGAGTCGCCTAATAATATATCAATTCCTATTAAACCATGCAAAGCTCAAGAATGACTTAATATTACAACAAAGGAACAAGTGTACTCTGATACCATATTAGAAATGAGATATCTTACCCCCACTCCTTAGCATTAGGAAGATGAAATTAGCAAGACTGGACATCAATGAGCGACCCAAAATAAAAATTGGATAGACTCTAATATCATATTAGAAATGGACTAAATATAACTCAAACCCAAAAGCTAGCTTAAGAAGGGAGAGGGTTGCCAAAGCATTATATAGAGTATTTTAACTATGTTCCTTGTCAATATGGGATATCTTAACAAAACGTGATTTCTAGTATGAATCTATTTATTTGTTGAATCAAAGTAACGTCTAACTAATCATTATTGCTTTATAAAATTAGTAATAGGTCCCTAAATCTTCAAAACACAACTTGCTAAAATAAAAATATGTATTTCTTTTCTAACAATTGTTTTTCCTAGTTTTAAAATTGACCTTCACTCCTTGAAGGAAGCTATTGACATCAATAAAAATATAACTAAATTAAATAAACACATGGATTTCTAGGCCAATTTGATTAGTAGTCATAAAGAGAATCACATTGCATGAATTTCCTTATTTTTTCCTGGACAGGGTTATACCTTCAATATATTAATCCTATCCCCAAGAGCAAATACAGCAGATCGATTCTTCAGTGGTTCCCTTGCTCTTATGAATAGGCCACTGCTTCTAGTCTCTACACCAATTAAATCATTATATGTTGCTATATCCAATTGTAGTTTCTCCAATGCTTGTATATAAGCACGGAAATGAGCACTAAGAACCTGCAAACATTCAACAGCATTAGCTTATTTCTTAAAATTATCTTCAATTTTACTGTTTCTATAATTCTATCTAAAACTATCCCAGTGTGGATTGTGAAGGGCTTATTTGGGCTTGTTGAAGTTGCTTATGGCCTTCCCATGGGCTCTTTTTAGTTTATTTCAGTAAGTTTCATGGAGAAACTAGTAAGCTTTACAATCAGACTTATGAATAAGCTCTCATTTGACAAGAGTTTATTGGACAAGTGCCTAATTATGCAAATTTCAGCAAATACAACCCAAAACAAAGTCTTTTATGCAAATTAATGATTTAGAACTACAAATCTGTGAAGATTAACAATAGACTAATCAGGTATAGCATCAAAGACACTTGATTATCAACCTAGAACCATTAACATCTTCCATACAGTAGTTGTCCTTGTCAGGCCAAAGCAGAGCTACATAAAGTCTCCAATGCTATCATATCCATGTCTCATTTTAAACTGCATTTAAGAAAAAATATTTTATGTATTTTTGGTGTGGTGGGCTTTGGCTTCCTTCATTATTGAACCTAGATTTAGGTAGTATCATAATCATACAAAACAAGGTTTTCGTCATCAGATTACAAATTTAAAGGAGGCTTAGGTTTCAAAATACTAAACTAAACTTATCAAACAAAAAAACTCTCTTGAAGACACATGGGCCATGATGTTCATCTAAGGTTCAATATACTTTGAAACAGATGCTGTGGATCAAGATTATAAACAAAGATAAGTACATCAAAAGCAACCAAACCTTTTCTACTCCTGATAGCAATATTAATTCAAGATTCTAATTTTAACAGTTACCTTGTTCATCGTATCAATGTATGCTGCATGAACTTCATTATATATTTCCTTGCCATGTTCCTTGAGGAAGGAAACAACATACCTACACATGTATACTTTCATTCATTAGATTAATAGAGAACCAAAAGCACACAACATTACCAAAGTGATTCCATAATTTAAAGGAGAGGGGGGCCGGGGGCAAGAAAGTGAAGTATAGATTGGTATATTTCACAGCCTTCCAATGTTGGCAGGCAACCAAAACATTTAATTGAATACTTAGTAAATAGATTCTTCAAGATTAACAGTTCTGTTTATTACCAAAGGCTCTAATGAATTAGCTGCCAGTGGGCACTGTGCAAGAAAGACTGAAATACACACCAATTTAAACAAAATAATATTTAGTCAAAGAGGAGATTTGCTCGAATACCATCTAATTATCCAAGAGAGACACATTTAAAACAAAGTTTGTAGCTGTTATCAAGTAGATGCAATTACATGCTAGAAAAAATTATCAATTGGACTTCGAATAAACTGTCAAGGAGTGGCTTATGAAGCACAAATCAGCTTCATAGCAAAAAAAAATGTGATATAGCAATTCAACCAAATGCCAAAACCAACAGCGAGTTCCATTTCATCCAAATCCAAATAAAAAACATGAGCAAATGTTGCCAATAGATTTTAAAGAAAAGGAAAGGGTTAATTATCAAACAATCCGTTAAATTCAGGATATTAAAAGGTAATACAACAACAACAACAACAACGCCTTATCCCACTAGGTGGGGATATTAAAAGGTAATACAAAGAATAAAATCATTCCATTCAAATGGTAACCAAATCCATAAAATACAGATATCCAGAAACACAGGTTTCAGAATGAAATAATTATATTTTCACTTATCTCAACTCTCAAGTCTCAAGCAAACACCACCATAGCAAACTACTATGATCTAAGAAACAATAAGAAAAACTCACTTGTATTTTAAAAGGACACTTTGTTGAAGTATTTGGATATTTGTTTTGGGCTTTCTCAGTGCATAAAGTTTCTGAACAATAAAGTCAAACACCTGCAGATGGAAAGTCATGATGATTATTTTTTTACCTATTAAATGGTCAACCAAATAAAAAGAAAAATCAGCAAGAAAAAAATATTATTCTTATTATTTTAGGCATCAATAACCTTTGAAACTGCTTTCTGCCTGAGCTTTTCAAGCTCAGGTTGGACATCTTTTAGAGCTTTTGAAGCTTTAACCATTGGATCTACTTCTACAAACTTCAGTTTTTTACTGAGAACCTCAAGAGTTCTCATATATTCCTCATTGACCTGAAAAGAAGTCCAAAGAGTACAAGTCTAATTAAAAGGGAATATAATGGTAACATGTAATATATAATGAAAACTATACACATTAAGAACCAAGTGATCTAAATGAAAATCAAAACATAGACCAGGATGATTAAATTGAAATAAACTAACTCTAGGCAAAAACATCAAAGAAGATCCAGAAGATGTATCTCAGCGGAAAATATAAACTGTCAATCTAGACATTATTCTCAAATTCAATATAATCATTATACATTTTATAAATGTTTCCATGGCTACCAATGTCTAGATAAGTAAAAAATAAGATATTGAGTCTATAACATCATAAACAAGACGTGACCGATGGTGTGAACAATCAAAGTCACAAACAAAGCACCTGAGATCCTCAATTAGAATGTTGGTTTTGAAGTCATGAAAACTGAAATGTATGTAAAATGCAAGCAAAATAGTATAATACTATAGGAAAAGATTAAATATTTTCCACACCACCAAAAGCAACTTATGCAATATTGGTGGAGAGAAGTAGGTCATGAAAAAAATATATATACCTCTCCATCAACAAGAACGTCAACCATCCTTGGAGGGACTATTATGTCCTCCACAAACTTAGCCAATTTGGATTCAGCCACCTGTTGGATGAAACAAGACAAATATCAACACAAGTAGATATAAAAGATGAAAATGGAGAAAGAGCATGTGATAAACATTAAAAGAAATCCAATTGTTAAGTGTAAACAGCCTTCTGATGCAGGTTGCTTCCCAGATCAAAAAGGATAGTAAGTTACACAATACTAGTCATTTTGCTTTGGTTGTATTATTATTAAGCAAAGGCAAAAAGGGTGGTACAATTTATGAACAACTTTGAATTTTTTTTGTCTAAATTAAACATTCATACCTTGCGATTCTTAAGTCTCAAACTCATATCCATAGACTTCTCTTGGAGAATCTTTATGTCCGAACTAATGGAACCAATTTCAGCCTGATAAAAAATAAGAAAGATTTCATGATTTAATATTCAATATATACAAGAAAAATGTAATCCAAATTTTTTATTAAATCCTTCAAATTATTGAAGGTATTCTATGAACGTACATGGTTTTAGTTACATGACTATTAAAGATGAAATATAGGTCAACAAGTATTTCAGCATTGCAGAGTGAATCTAATAATTCTCATGGGGATAAGTCTTCATAAAAAGAGAGGAAAATTGAAGTGTCAAATTCAAGCTTCAAGATAAAACTTACTTGGCCAAAATCATACCTGAAATCCACTTAGAAGAGTTTCCATCTGTGATAGGATACTATCACAATCATGAATTTGATCATGAAGAGAAACTAGATTATCACTTTCTTTAATATAATCCTGCAAAAAAGGGAATAGGAAACTAATCATCAAATCAAGCAAAAGCAAAAGCATTAGCTGAGTACAACCAACCACACTTTAATCAGATATTCATAATAACCAGGATAAGCAAAATAAAATGGAGGAGCTGTTAAAATTTTCAGAAAATTGACCACAAACCTGAATTGAATCCAATTCAACTTTGCGCAAATCGTTCTCAACTCCTTTTGTATAATCCCTAAGTTTGGTACCTTTAGAAAGTATATTTGCAACTACCTACACAGAACAAAGCAACATAATAACTTAATACACGCTGATCCATTTCAATAGCAGCGTTTTCAACACAACAACGGCAAAGTCACTCACATCATTGTTCTTACACTCTTCTAGTTCCTGTTCTAGTCCTTCCAACGATATATCATCGCTGCAAAATCAACAACTAGTAATATAATCTTGATTCAAAAAGTTGCATGCTCAAAAGTGCACGAACTGGAAATAAACTTAGTAGAAAGTGAAGAAGACCTGCTTGGATCATCTTCCAAAGTTAGGTCTCCAACAAACGCTCCCAAATCGAACACATTCTTCTGCGCATCGTTGGTTTCCCCGATGGAGGGACTCTGCAGAGAGCCGAATGAGCAAAAGATAAAAGAGAGAGAGAGAGAGAGAGAGAGAAATGAAAAAGTGGTGATAACAATTGACTGAAACTGGGAACTAGAATCGTTTCAGCTGAAGTGCAATTGAAAAGAAAGGTGACGGGTTCGCACCACTGTGGCTCCGGCGACATCGGCCATTGTTGACGAGAGTGTGAAGTGTACGGAATGAGTCGTCGTGTGATAACTGAGTGGATTAGAAGAAGCGCGGCTTCAAGTTCAGCATCGTGAAAAACAAATGCAACACATCGTTGTTTGGATTGGATGCGATCTGAATGGATCCACGAAGAAGAAACTACAAGCCTGTACCCGATACCAGTCGAAAGAAAATAGAGAGAATGGGATCGTTCGGGGAACCAAACCAAATAAAATTACCATATCATTTCTAATTTTCTATAATTTATTGTAAACCCCAAAAAATAAATCCATTACATGTAGTATAAAATAAGTTTCCATTAAATCAGTGCGTTCTTGTGGATATGTTTTTTATTTTATGATATTAGTTTATTTAACATTAATTATATTTTTAAATATTGTAATATAAATAAACTTATTAAATTAAAATAAAATAATTTATATTTTTCTTGGATCATCTCATGACATTAGTGTTATCAAGATTAATGAAATTTTTCTCACTAATCACATTCTTAATGAGACCCACATTAATATCACTCCAACAGATAACTTGTTAATAAGTATGTGTGTTTTAAATATTTAAAAATTTTACCTCATAAAAAAATTAATGATAAGTAAATGTTGAATGATTTAAATAAATATTTTTAACTTTTTTAAGATAAATAAATATTCTAATCTCAACTCTTGAATAAAATAAGGTTTAAGTTTTGCATGTTGTATTTTTGGAATGTATAACTATAATTATAATCACCTAAAAAATTATAATTATAATTATTTGTTTTTAAAAATTAAAAACACTCATGACATGTGAGACCAAACACATCATTAAATATTTGCCCCGTAAATAAGATACATTTTATATAAATCTAATCTTTTTTAAAGGACATATAAATTTAATCTATTTTTCTTACTTCTATAGTTATTTTTAATCACTATAATTAGAATATTTGTTCATTGATAGAATCCTAAGATATCTCACAAGTTTCGATATCTTGAGTTGGTCATGAAACTAATTCTTTGATACATAGCTTAGTCATATTTCAAGTTATTTTTCCCTCCCGAGATATGTACTTTACAATATCGAATCCAAATCTTTTTTATACAAACTCAACGTGCATTACAAATTTAGTTACACTCGTTAAATATATTGTTGTGTAATAATATATAATATATATATTATGATCTAATTGAGTTGGGTCAAACAATTGAGTCAATCCAAAATTATACTTATAAAAAAAATTATAGTTTCTAATGCAGTGTTAATTCTTTATTATTTGATAATATTAACTTAATATAATGATAATGCTTTTAATGATGTCAATATCAATGATAGAGATCAAACAATGTTCGAATCCAGGGGTATTATTTGTTTATATAGTTTTGGGTAAATAATTATTTTTTGTCATTGAATGTGTAATTCGTTGGTAAATATATTCCTGAAATATGAAAATACAAAATTTAGTCCCCGAAAGTGTAAAAAGTGCGACAAATATATTCGACTGTTGATTTTTTTTTGTCACCGTTAATAAAACATTCAAGATTTAAAAAAGTGAAATATGAGATATATTTATCTTTTAGTTATAGTAGATTGTGACTAATTATTATAATTTGAAAAATTTTATAATGATTGGTACACTGTTACAATATTTATCTTGGAAAATTTCTATTGTGACAAACAAATTATGGTTGATAATCAATATTATCATCACTATTTATTTGAAATTATGTTTGCCAATATATATTTTAAGTGATCCTTATAATATTATGCTTATAACGATAAAAAATGACAAAAATTCACCTTGAAATTATATTTTACCCTTAAATGAAATGAAATTTCAAATGTAACAAATTAGTCCAATATAATCATATTGATATTTAGATCCAACAAAAAATTATTGACATTTTTCTCCAATAAAAAAATATTGGCATTTTTGTCTAACAAAAAATTATTAACATTTACGTCAAAAAATGATATCTTACTGACATTTTCATTCAATCTAGTCATCATGATCACATTGACAATTATTTTAATGACAAATTTGTCTCTCTCTACCACGTAAATTATTTTATTAACGGTGACAAATGAAAATTAACCGTTGGATACATTTGTTGCACTTTTTACATTTTCGGGAACTAAATTTTATATTTTTATTTTTAAGAAACGCATTTGTCAATGAAATACACAGGACAAAAGTGACTACTTATCCTATAGTTTTCCAAGAGTTATAGGTTGGGTGGTGTAAAAAAAATTAATTTTCATTTTGTATAAAAATGTAACAAAATAGAAACTTGTTTTTTCTTACAAAAATATCGCATTAAATATTTTTTAAAATAAAATATATTAAATTAGTTTTTGATCCTCTATTTTATTTTTTAGATTTAATTTGGTCCTCTAGCTTTTGAGATTCAATTTGGTATTCTAATTTTTAAAAATGATTCAATTTGACCCTACTACCTAAATTGGATCGACGGTGTTAAAAAATCGTAATTTGTGATGGTTTAAAACCATCGCTAGATGATTTTAAACCATTGCAAAATGCATATTTCATGATGTAGTTAGTTTAATTGAAATGAAATGATCAAATCGATAAAAAAATTAGATGACCAAATCAAACCTAAATAATAAGTTAGAGGAAAAAAAATAATTTAACAAAAAAAAAACAACTTATCTACATGAAGAATAATAATAATTCTATAAAAGGAAAATTAAGAAATGGGAAAAAGAAAAAAGGCTTAATTACAAAATTAATCCTTTTATTTTGTCTATTTTACCAAATTGATCCCCTTATTTTTTTTAATTTACTATTTGAGTCACTCTATATAAAATAAAAATAAACTTATATAAATGTACATATTTTAATTGATGCAAAAATGGAATTTAATCTTATATATTATATTATAAAAGATAACATATAATATTATAAAAATATAATAAATTAAAAAAATAAAGTTTAAGTTTTAAATTATTTTCATATAAAACTTATATTAATACTATATTTTGTACTAAATAATTAAATAATTGTGTGAATGTAATAGTAAAAAAATATTATTCACTTTAAGGATCATGATTTTAGTCGATTAATATTTAAATTTTTTAGCCGTCATATGAAAATAAATTTTTAAATATAATAGCTTTAAATAATAAATTAAAAAATAAGAATACAGATTTTAAAATAAGTCAAAATAAGAAGTGTGAAAATCATGGCCATTGAACAATGAGGTTGGGCTGGGCCAGGTGTGATCACGTTTTTTTCTTTTTATCAAAAGAAAATATTTAGATAACGTCGTCGTTTGGGGAAAGGCGAGAAGGGAGCATTTTCCATTTTGAATTGGGCAACAGAGCTGTGAGACATAAAACCCCATTTGGTGTGGTTAGACAGCACACAAGTGAAGAGAAAGAGCCTTCCAAAATGTTCAAGCTATCTCGCATGCTCCCTCTCACTTCCACTTCCAGGTATTTACTCGCCTTCTCTTTCTTTCAACCTTTTTTTCTTTCACTATCACTTCTTACTTTCTAATCGATTCATTATTCTTCGCAACCTTGTCCGAACAGAAAAGAAAAAGGTTATAAAAAAGGCATAGGCTTATTATATTGTTTTAACGTGGAATCACGCTTATGCAAAATAAACATATGCTTTTGATGACATCACGAGATGCATTTAAATTTTGCAATTTTGAGACAGGCATAGGCTGTTGGAAGTGCTGTCCTCTAGGAAAGTTGAAGTCGGAGACCGTCTTAGCCATTCAGCTGGCATTTCTACTGCTACAAATAACTATGCTGCCAAAGGCATTGCTTTATACAAGTGTTTATATTTTTGCTACCTGTTTTTGGCTGACATTGAACTAGGCATTAGCTTTACTTCTGTTTTCCTGCCATTAACTTGCAGGATATGCTTCCGATCGAATATTTGCTCCTTATACTGTTTACAAGGGCAAAGCTGCATTCTCGTTGATCCCTTGTCTTCCAACTTTCACTAAGTTGAATGTAAGATTGAGGTTTTCTTTTAATAAATTTATTCAATCTGACTTTTTGTGTGTCTGTGTGTTGTATTAACCAAACATCATATTTATCAATTCCCCTTGTCAGTCTGGGACTGTTGTAGTTGATCGACGTGGTTCAATCATGATGACTTTCATGCATTCTATTGGAGAGCGCAAATATGACTGGGAGAAAAGACAAGTAATTGTTTTTGCTATTCCATTTGCATGGTTAAAGTTGTCTGGGTTGTGACAGGTCCCCCTTCCCTCGTTTTTGCAATAGAGAATGCATTGTCAAGTTGACCTAATATCTTGTTTCTGATGTTCTATTTAGTAATTCAAGGAGGAAACATACATAGAATCTTTTGACGTCCCTTTATCTTCCTCTTAGAGTAATTACCCTTTTGTAGAGATTTGCTCTCTCAGCAACTGAAGTTGGTTCTTTGATAACAATGGGCGCTCAAGATTCCTGTGATTTCTTTCATGACCCTTCAATGTTATCAAGGTTGTTTTCATGGCTCTTGGATTAACCTATTAGTTAGAAATTATTTTTTTATTTATACCACTTCAAAGATGATTAGTGATGGTTTAGTAAGCACCTTATGTTGCAGTAATGCTGGTCAAGTAAGGAAGAGCTTATCAATTAAGCCTCATGCAAATGGCTACTTTGTGTCTTTGAGTAAGATTTTTTTTTTTTGTTAAGTTTTTCTCCTTTTGTGCTGCTTACTATATATTGCACAGTGCACCCCACTCTCTCTCTCTGATTATTGCTCCTTCTTTGACAGCTGTTGTCAACAACCTGTTAAACACCAATGACTACTTCAGTGTTCCTGTCACAACTGCTGAGTTTGCTGTAATGAAGACAGCTTGCAGTGTATGCCTTTTATCTGCTTAGTTTCTCATAAGTTTGCGTTAATTATATTATAGCTTCCACTAGTTATGGACTGATGAGTTTCTGCTTGCAATACTTATGAAATAAGAATGGAGAGGGTTATCTGTTATCTTGCCAACAATTTTCTTTCGAGCGCTGAAGTGATAAACCGATAAAGAAAATAATTATCCTGTCTTTCTGCATGGCTATTATTCCATTAATCTTTAATCAACATAGTTCTTGTCTTGAAACATTGGTTAATACATTACAAAAATGCCTGTGGTCCTTTAAATTTATCAGCTTTCTGATCCAGAATTCAGAATTTCAGACTGACTGGTGGGTTTCTCTTGACATTTTTATTAGCATTCTTGAACTTTTTTTGCACATGTGACCATGTTGGCAACCACCCACTTTTGTTTTTAGGTGAGGGTTGAAATATAGTTGAATATATGTTATTTTGTTCACTGAAAAAAACTGTCATAGTGTTGATTTCATTCATAATTTACTGTAGATAAGTAAAACTTAAAATAAGTATATATAAAACTGTTCTAGTCATTAAACTGGTGAAGGTATTCTTGGTTGAACCAAACATATACACTCCCACATGCACACCATATTCTATGGCCTGCAAGAAAAGAAAAACCCAGTATGAGAGGTTAAATAATGATCATCCTACAAATACAACATGACAAAACATTAAAGCAAAAAGAGGCTGAAAGGGTAACTATTGTGTTGCTTGATGCTTCGAAGTCTCACATTGGACACTCAGTCAAACATACAACATATATTAAAGCTAAGAGGAGGTTTTATTTGCAAGTTCCTCATAGGATAATGAGTACACCATACATGAAAAGTAAGAGGGAGGCAAGTCATATCATGCCTTGCTTATATGTTAGCCTTTGTATTTTGAAACTGGTTCATCATTTGGCTTTTGTTTTTTTTTGGTCAGCGGTTCATTATTTTGCTTAAATAAACCTGGTTGAATATTATTAACTTTTTGAAAGGTTCAAACCACTTCACCACCAGTTCTTTGCTTGGCCAGTTTTTTTTTTAAAATTCATTTCTCAAAATAGCTGTTTGTATTAGGCAGCTAGGAGCATTCATGCTAAGTTTCTTTATTTGTGGGGCTAGGATTAGACATGGCAAGAAAATCCGTACCCGTGGGTATCCATCCGAATCTGTTCCGACTTTGACGGGTAATACTTGAGTTGACTGGGTATGAGTTCGGGTTTGGGTTTTTCCGATAACCAAAAGTCGGGTACGGGTACGGGTATGAGATTACTACATCCGTTCTGACCCCGAACTAGGACTCGTCCCGTCACTTAATTTTTATAATTTTTGCATAATTTAATCAAAAGACCTAGAATTTTTATTACTAGTTAATTTTATTTTAGAATTTTTATATAATTTAACATTTTTTTCTTAACAATTTTTGTAGACACATGTGCTATAATAAATTTATTGATATATAAGTAGTTAAAACTAAATGTTTAACAATCAATTTATTTTTTTTAAAATCAAATTTTTAATATTTTCTTTACAAAAAAAATTATTTTTCTAATTTGAATCGGGTATGGGATGGGGTCGGGGATACCCGATCCCAACGGATACGGGAATGGAATAATAAATTTTAACCCGTCAGGTACGGATATGAGGACTTGTTGGGGAGTCGTAATCGGGGATTGGGGAGACAATACCTGTCCCCGCCCCATCCCATTGCCATGTCTAGCTAGGATCCAGTTCTTACTTCTGAGTCCCCGCTTGTTTCTTGAGTGGTTTTGGATCCAGTTATACATATATGACCCCTGGTCCTTCTTAGATGATTGGTTTTATTCATTTTTTTTAATTCTATTGATAGTAGTTAGTTACTTTCAGTTTTCTCTCGTTTCCTTCTTTCTAATATTTTGTGGTTATGGCACAGGCATCCAAACAGGTTGTAGAAAGCCACAGTAGCTGATTCAATGAAACTTTAACTACATTTTCATCTCTACATTTATTCTAACAGTTCTCGCCCCCCACAAACTGTTTAGTATTATTTTGCACCTTGTTAAGAGCTTTGCCAATTATTAATTTGTCTTTTGATGCAGTTTGCACTGCCACACATTATGGGTTGGGACCAGATAACTAATCAACAATCCAGAGGCATAGATGATCTTCAAGCAAAGGGTGACTCTAAAGTTTCAGACTTGGAATGGGAAAAATGAATTGCTAGGAATATCCGAATATGAAATGGATCCTTTTTTGTTTCGCAATTCCATTTGGTATATTGCCAATTTGAAGACAAGGATTTGCTGGGGGAAGATGTAAATTACAATCTTTAAGAAAGGGATCTGAAGTTGTATAACTTGTTAAACTAGTTGTTTGAAAAATTATCAAATGACAAATGTTTTATTTAGATAGATAAAATTAATTAAATAGAAAAGTATATTAATGTTTGAATGAATAGAAAAATAAATAACATAATTTTAGTATTAATTTAAAAATTAAATTAAATTCTAATATATTATAGTGATTTTTTATCTTAAAAACTAAAAAGAGAAAAAAATTATTTCTATCTTAATTAAATAGAAAAGTATATTAATGTTTGAATGAATAGAAAAATAAATAACATAATTTTAGTATTAATTTAAAAATTAAATTAAATTCTAATATATTATAGTGATTTTTTTATCTTAAAAACTAAAAAGAGAAAAAAATTATTTCTTTCTCAAGAAGAAAATAACCAGAATCATATGATTTTGTCCCTTTTTGATATATATCCTAGAGAAGAGAATTATGTCATTTTTATCTTAAAAACAAAATGGTGATTTATTTTTAGTGTATGCACCTGGGTGCATGTAAATTTTACAATAAAATGACAAATGAAGCCCCATTGAGATCCAACTCATGACCCTTCATTTATAAAGCAAATGCACTGCCACTTTGTTATGAAGGTTATTTGATGAAACCTGGTGAACTATTCCTAAAGAACTATTATACTCTTACATCCTTTTATTTTGTCTTCATAGGTCAGAGATACGATAAAAAATTAAGTTAAAATATATTTGTGGTCTATAATAAATATTTAAATTTTATGTTTGTTTTCTAATAATATTTTTTTTTTAAAATCTAATGACGATAAAATTTAGCAATGATTTCTTGGATCAGTAATAACAAATTATCACAAGAACTCATGGAAATGCACGTTTGTGCATGTACGTGCATGTTAATTTTATGAATAAGTGATTAAAATATCATTTTAAATGTGTTGTTGATTATATGCACTTAATATGGTATCTGTTTTTCTTACTTTTATTCTTGAAGTTCCTAAAAGAGACAAATGTGAAGAGCCCTTTAAATTTGGGATACAGAATCCTTAATTACTTCTTTGTCCAAAGCTAAATAATCATGTTGAATACTTTGCTACAGAGGTTGTTTGATGAAACTTAGTGAACGATTCCTACAGAACCTAAAGAACTAGTACACTCTTAAGTCTTTCTATTTTATCTTCAAAGGTCATAAATCCGATATAAAAATTAGGTTAAAATATTTTTTTGATTTCTAATAAATATCTAAATCTTGTATTTGCTTTCTAATAATTTTTTTTTTCGTTTTTGCTCTTTGATAAAACAACAATTTTGATTTTGGTGTTTGACACTTTTTTGAGAACAAAAATCAAAATTGTTGTTTTATCATAAGTAAACACAAAATTCATGTATTTATTAAATATCGAAAATATATTTTAGTCCAAAAATTATATAAACAAAGTGAAATGACCTCATTAGATAAATGTTCATTAGTCATTACTACGAGTTTATTATAGAAAATTTAGATAAAAAATGTATATAAAATGAAATTAAGCCTAATAACTTCTTATTTTAATATTTATATAATAAAAGGTAAATACACATCGATTTATTGGTTAGTTTGGTAGTACATAATAATTCTCTTCTAATTTCTCTAGTACCTATCTTTTTATTTTTTACAAAATTTTATCTTTCAATTAACTATTAAAAAAACTCCAAAAAATTCATTCATTATTAGTCTTCCGAGTTCCTTCTTGCTGGTGCAACTTCAAGTCAAGTTGAATCTATACCCACACTGGTTTATGCCTTTAGATTGATGACTATGGACTATTGAGGGTGACAAGTGCAATCAAGAGTAGTATTCTCATTTCATTTGCATGATTTGGAATTTGGTTTACCAAGTGTATTATATACAAGATTTTATTGTAAAAACAATAAAGAGATAGAGACTAGACCCTTTTAATTTGTTATTCTAGAATGTAAATTCATTCAAGAAACACACATGCATGACATTTTACAATTGTTTCTCCACTTTCATATAAATATTACATTCCCATTATTACTTTGAGAAAGAAAAAATCATAACTGAATATTGTCACCTAATTTCAAATATTATCTCCTCTTGAGTTAAAGACTTTACTAACAAGTGACTTACCCTTTATCATAATTTTAATTTTGCTTTAGTTTAAAAATATGTTTGCTTAATAAAATAATATATTGTACGACAAGAGTCTAACTGAGTTTGTGGACATGATGAACATGAGACCGGAGGCATAAGCTTTTTTTTTATAGGAATTATATATTTTTTTAAAACTAAATTTAAGTGCTAATTTTAGATGATGGAAAACATCTAGACCATTAAAATGTTAAAGGTTTAAGATGCTTAGCTTTTTTAAGGAGATATCAACTAAATAATTTATAAAATCTTAACAGAATATCAGAACTTAATTTCAAATATTACCATCTTTTTTGTTAAAGATTTTCCCAACCTGGATTTATAGTTTACAGTTTAACAAGTTAAAACAGAATATTACAATTTAATTTTAAATCTATATTTTATCTTTCAAATTCAAATTCTTATTTTCTTCTTTTCTAAAGAGGGTGGTTTATCTTTTCAAATTTTTTCAATCTCTATCTTTTTTTAATTCATGTATAATTTGTATTTTTTACTTTATTATATAAATATTTATTCTTATAATTTATTTATTTATTTTTATTCATTTTAATTGATCAATGTGAATATTTTTTTAATTTTTATGATAATTAATTATAAATAATAAAATTTAGATATTAAAGCTGGCCTAAAATACTAGTTGACCAAAAAAGGATAAATGGTTCACTCAAGAAGAATTGTAACAAGAAAATAAAAAGAAGAAAGCAAACTCAAAAAAGAACAACATTGGACTTGAAACCCATCTAAAGATTTAAACCGATGTCTCAAAGATATAAGAAAAATTAAGGAGAAATATTTGAAACATTATCTTCAATTTAAAACAGAATAATTCATTTTGTTTTTAGGGGGTTTGTTATTTATAATTCAGTTAAATTTAAAGATATTATCAATCTATTTTGATTATTTTAATATTTATTTCATCTTCTAAGAATAAGATGTTATGGGTATTATGTTAGTATATAAAGTTAAGAAATAGAGGTTTGACATAAGCTCTTCACATATCTTTTCTTTAGCTGACCAAAGCTAAAGCTCTGTTCAACCTTTGGTATTACATGACGCCAAATAAACTTTATTTTCATCTATCTCCAGACCTAACTACAGTTTTCTTCCATTTAACTCCAGAGCTAACAATGTCGGTTGAAAGCAAACCTACAGAGCTAAGGTTATTAGAGTTGGGTGTTATTTCGTGGACAAAGTGAGCGATTAAATTTCTTCCAACGTGTTATTTATTCTTAATTTGCTCTATGTATAAATGTTGATTTTGTTTTGGTTATAGATGGGGAAGAGCTCCAGGACAGTACGAGTCACACACAGAGGCACAAGAGACATATTTTTTGTTGAAAGGGAGAGTGAAGTTTATCCCGAAAGACTCAACATATGACCCTATAGAATTTGGTGCTGGCGATCTTGTTACCATACCAAAAGGACTCACATGCACATGGGACATCTCTGTTGCAGTCGACGCACATTACAAGTTCCAGCCCTAATTAGTTCCTTTACTACTTACCACTCATTCAGATTATTGCTCTTTATTTCTTGCTTCTGATCGATCACAATATTATATTTATACTTCCCTCTTTAATTTCTATCCTTTTGTCTCCTAAGCTATCAAATAGAGTGTTCATATATCTTTATCCTTAATGTTATAATCAAAAGTTGCACCAATGGTTATATATACAGGTGTAATTGATTTGTTATATGCATGCTGGGGAAATAGGTGTTGAAAATTCTTCTTTTTTTTTTTAAAAAGTATATGCTTGTTCATGTTGCTTTGATTGGTCAGCTTAAGCTGTCAATTTAATTATTACGGCTTATATATCATGTTTATATATCAATTACGTCTCAAAATTTATGAAAGAAATCCATACAGCATACCGTGTTTATTTTGAGTCGACCCAGTTTTTGCATCTCTGATCGATGTGTTGGGTGAAACTGAAGAATAAATAACTTTTTTTGTTGTTGTGCACTGTGTCACATGGAAAAATATTTTCGTTGTGTTAATTTTTTCACAAAGCACAATTTTTTTATCACAACGGAAATAAATTTCCAATCAAAATGCTTAACAAAAACTAGTTTTAGATTACTAATAATAAAAAAGATTATTGGTTCAATTGAAAAAGGTAATTTATATCACAATTATTTGATTATCGTAAAAAGGATAACTTGTATCGTCATTAAGGTAATTTATATCATTTTTTTAAAAACAACTTATATAATTAACCACACAATCAAAGTACACAACAAAAAGATATTTGTTATTTTTGATACAATTCGCATCTAAACGTATTTTCATTGTATATTGCAAAGTTATATCACAACAATAGCATATATTCCGTCAAGGGTAACTCTGTAAAAATAGTTTTTAGAAAATTTGGTGGTGAACTTAACAAAAGAATGTGAAAATAGCAAAGTCTATTTCCTCATATAGCTTGATCTAGGCCTGTTTCAACTTTGAGGGCAGGGTGGAGCCATGCCGTGCTGTAACTCATATTTTATGGACTCAAAAAGTCTAGCAACTTATATAGTTATTGGTAAATTTTGTTTTTAATTCTTGAAGATTTTGATATTTAAGATTTTGGTCTTTAAATTTATTGGTGACTGATCAACGCCGTTGATTTTTTTTTTTGTCAAATGTTTTTATTCTTTTCCTTCAATTCGGTCGTTAAGTGATAATGTAACAAATTAATGATGTAATCTCCCATTGTTGTGGTACAACAAACAAAAGTATTAAAATAAAAAAAAATATGATAAGAAAATGATGGTGAGAGAAAATGATGGAGAGATAGAGAGGATGGAAGGAGACCGGAGAGGGAGAGGATATATCCAAATGGCTGGTCCTTAGTTTATTTGTTACCACAATACATGAATTTTAGAAAATTTAGGAAAATTGATATGATTATGAATTTATGATAAATAAAGGGAGTGAAAAAAATTTAAACCTTTAAACTCAAGCATATAATCCTCAATTCAATTATTGCACTCCTTGTAACTATGGGATATTTAAGAAAGAAAAAATAAAAGTGAAGGAAAAAAAAAACAGAATTAAGCTTGACATTTACTAGATGAAAGTCATTCAATAATTGCTTAATTGCTTAATTATTGACTACAAGTCTAGAACGTGAACACATACATTTTCCTTCGATCCCTTCCAAAGGAAACAAAACAAAAAAGTGAAGGCAGAAACAAGAATGGAAATGGCTCTACAACAATAATTCTATAATTACGTACAAGCAAAGAATGCAACAACACGAAGATATTACTTGGACGTGAACTAACTCAAAACAATAGTGCTAGAACGAAAAGCTAGCCAGGTACGTCATGATGAAGATATTAAATATGATATGATATCATGCATTATGGGCACTGAGGATTGTTGCCTGGCCCACCATAGTAGAAATATGTGCCCCATTCGTTACTATAGGAGCTCTTGATGTCATAACAATTGGTGTTCTCAGCTAGTGTTAAGATATTGTGCACCGAGCTAAGACTATTGTCGGTGTCTACAATCTCAAGATTACGAAAATAGCTTGCCTTTCCAAAGCCATCATCAGCAAAGTGGCCCGAGCCCATTTGGGTGGACGTGTGTTGCCCATTGGCACGTGTGTTGACCACTTCGCCACCCCACTCCACCATGGTGGCGTGTGTGGCCAAGTGTGTGAATAACTCTTCTGGCCAATACCCTACCAATGTGCCATCACCAAAACTCATCCACCAATTCCCTACTTTTGGGTCCTAATTAATTAATATTGCAAAAGGAAGTGAGTATATAATTGATATATTGGATTTGCTAATTATTTGGAGAAAATTAAATCAAATGTTCTTTAAATTAATTTGCATGTGGAAGAAAAATATTAACCTTCCAAATGAGGATGGTGATGTCATATTGGTTGGATTCATAAGATGAGATGGGGGAAATGGCAGCTCCAATGGCTATCCTGCCATTTGTTTGCACAAAACCCGCACAAAGAAGGTTGTAGCATCCGGTTGCTTGATATGAGTCACTCTGCATCACCCAAAAACTAGACAAAATTTATAAATTTCCACTCAAGGGCAAACTATCCCAATAATTGTTTTCTGAGTAATAAATACATGGGTTTAATTTTGAAGTATATGTATTGCAAGTTTTTTTTTTGTTTTTTTTAATTAAAACATCTAATAAGAATTCAGCCTATCGCTTTATCATATTTTAATGAATAGAACGACGGGACAAGAGAGTAAATTTTGATTGAACAATGTCCGTGGAAAAATATTTTACTCTGAAAAATGTAGATAAATGAAGATTCAATGTCTAGACATTAACACATTATTACGGGTTCTATATGCGAATTCATGTTTAAAGCTTGATTGATGTGAGTAAGAGGAGAATGAAGAAAAGAGAGATGAATGCTGACCGTCCAGTAAGTGAATAATCTGGGCCTGCTGTCACCATAAAGCTCCGGACTGACCTGACTAGTAGAACAATCAAAGATTTAGAGACCAACATTTCTTAATAATCCACCAAAAACCATATAAGAGATATATATATATATATATATATATATATATATACTGCACTATTTGGTAATTAAACTTAGCTTCTCCACATTGAATTTAGACAGAATATATACCTGCCATCCAGCTTCAATGCTGTTGAGATCTGAACCATCAAAGGAGCCAGAAAGAATCCAAATTTGAGAGAGACTGAACTCGTTGACTACTTGGATCGAAGGTTCCCACACATTTATTGTTGCCTTTGCACCGTACACCTCCTGTGATGATCCAGTGTATGCGATCGCATGCTACATAGTACATATACACACAGAATTATAAAAAAAATTGTAAACTTTTATTTATTATATAAAAAAACGTTACGAATTCAATTTTTTAAAATAAAAACTTGATATTTGCAGAATTAAATTACCAAACGAGACGATGTAAATGCTTAGTGGGCCTCGCCTCGGTCAAAATATTGACACGTATTTATAACAATGACATAAATTGCCAACGTCTTATTTATGATGAAATTCAAAAATAAAGAATCTAGCACTTCTTGGAGTTTCACTTTCACATTTAGAATAGTCAACTATACAATATTTTGCAATAACACTTTGAAATTCACAAAATGTTTGTCCATATAACATGCACTACGAATTTATTAATTTTAATATTTTTTAAGATAAATTCTAACTAATATCCTTAAAATATTGATTAAAAAAATAATTTTTTTATTCGGATGCATAAAATTAAATTATTCATAATTTTTTTATATTCTCTTATAATCTTTACAAATAAATATTTTTTAAAATTTTTTTAACTAATGTCGTAATCCCACACGACACAACTTAAAAAAAGTGGATTTGATATCCTTTAATGAAAATGACATTTACAGCTTCGGTATCTTGCTTAAATGATATCCTAAGGAAAATAAATTAATGATGCAATAAATGCGATACAGGGAGTCAATGTGATAGTAGTATAGAGCCATAAATAGAGAATTAATTAATAATGTAGAGTAAAGAATGGTAGCAGCGTTTAATTGTTTACTAGTAGTTGAAATGAAACGTACGAACCTCGTGCCCATTGCCGCTGACTACATCGGGGGCGTCACTCCGGCGACGAGTAAGAGGAAACCGTCGTTGTTTCTTTCCAAAGTCAAACAAAGACTTTGCTCTCAACACGTCATGCACCGTGCTCCGCCGTACCGGAATCGTTCCCTTTGGACACCGCGTTCCATTTTTATGCCACATTTGCCGTGCACTCCTAATTTCCATCCTCTTCACCTTCTTCATACCCCTTGGCATCTTCGTTGGTACTTTCTGTTATACATATATTAATCAAATTAGAAAGAAAAAAAATAGTAGTGAAGTTAATTAGGTTCATATATATCTTATGATTTGAATTATGAAGGAGGTGTACGCGTACCTGGATCTTGTGATCCTTTAAAAGGGGGTGATCTAAAGCTGGTTGTTTTCTTTTATGGACACAATCTATGAGATCACCATCTGGACTCTGAATGAAATAATAAGATTCAGCATCGTCAAGTACTTATCAATGAAAATATTCTAATGATGATTATTAGTATATAGAAAAAGAAAAAAAATGACATTTTTTGTATATATATATAGTCTATACTCATTAACATTTTCAACCATTGATACATACACATATTTAGCATATTAATTACCTCTATGGTGAGGACAGGGGGCTTGTTAATGTTGTCCAAGTGTCTCTGAATCCTTTGGAGTCTCAAGCTGCTGACTTTCCTGTACCTTGTGCAATTTAGGGCGCTGGGTTCAACCTCAACCGTTTGAAGAAGAAGGGTCAAGAAGAAACCAATAACAAGGAGAAGATGATGATGGTGATGACTAGGATGAGGAGTAGTAGAACAAGAACATCCAACAGTACCCATTATCTTTTTCTCTTTCAGTGTCAAGAAAGAAAATGGGTAAAGTGGAAAACCATTACTAGCAAAGAAAACACCACAAAGTAAATCTGACTTTCATGGGTTTTTCCATATACCACACCCAAATAGTAACGCAAACAAAGAAAAGAGAGTTGGAAAAAGACTTGTAATTAAGGGGGAGTAAACCTGATCTCTTTCTCTCTCTATCTTAATAGTATTAATGGTGAGGATGGGGTGGTGGGTGGGGTTAATTAAGGTGCTGCTCAGAGACGACCCTCTTGGACTTTCAGCATCAATATCATGATTGCTTGCATTTCATTCATCATGTATATTAATGGTGCATGATCATGGAGCTTCATCATCTATCTAAACATGCCGTATGTTTCAAACGTTGAAGCAAATTGAGGAGAGAGGAGAAAGTTGTGGTTGTGACCTGGCTGGCCTCAAATTCAAAACTTAATGAAAGCAAAAATAAAAACGCAGACCTACCCAACTGAAAACAATCCCCTTTTTATTGCATTTCTTCAATGTGCATCTGCCACCATACACTTTGCCATTAATATTTCCCTTGAAACCGTATATAATGCCTTCCCTCCTTTACTGCCCTATACCTTTGCTTTGGTTATCTTTTTTTTTCTCTGAAAAAAAAACTGACAAGTGGGCACTCAAATGGTGGAGAGCTGCATGTAATAAATGGATGTATGTCAATTCACAATATACGTTGAATTTATGAGAAAAAAATTGAGTTTAATTCTTACAAAATAAGAAACGAAATTCTTTTTTTAATTGTGACGAAGTATTGGATAAAGTATTAGTCTTATAGTTGTTTTAAAGGATACAAGTCTTTAAAATATCTCAAAATCTCATAGGAAAGTCAAACTTTAGTTAATATGGCTGTCATAGCTAGCAACTTTTCTATATTATGGCAAAAAATTATGGCCAAATTATGTAAGCAAATGATCTGTGTAGCCATGCCTCTAATTAATTAACAAGAATTATATATTCACCTTTTGTATTTATTTTTTAATAGAAATAAAAATTAACCAGTGTGTGTATTGGTAAAATCTAATAGTAGTACTACCTAGTGTTGTTCAGCTCTTTGTTTTTCTGAGGTCGGATGGAAAATGAAAAAGAAAAAATAGTTATTTTTGTTACTGTAGCATTTATAGAGTAATAATGTTTCGTTTTGGTTTTGTACATCCCCTTCTCATGTTCTTACAATAGCTTTTTTATAATACTTTTTTATTTTATATTTCTCTCCGTAACATCACTTATATTTTTCTCTGTTTTGTTCTTACTACTCTCTTAACTGAAAAAAATGTGGTGAAAAAAAATGAGGAATGCCTATATATTGCACCTCTCATGTCTATTTGTCACTTGAGTCAATAATTTTGATCTACTTGGGATTAAAATTATTTAAATAATAATGACAAAAAAGATATTAGAGTAATAATAAATACACTCGAAAAAATGAAATGGAAGTAGAATTTCTCTTTCATGATTCTCAAATAAGTGTCTACTAATAACAAAATTAATCATTATTTTATCTTTCTTTTTTCTTGTTGCAATCATTTTTTTAATATTAGACCCTGTTAAGGCACAGAAAGAAGCTAAATGAGAGATCCTACAGAGGACGAGTGAAAAAAATAAATATAAATTAAATCTCTTATAAAAAGAAATAGCAATCAAATGTCTCAGTACGCTCATTGGAAATGCAAAATTAGTTTCATAAAATGATAAATTACAGTTTGAATTTATATTAAAATAGAGTGTTCTGGGCTAGAGTTTGCTATTGATATCTTTGAGTTTTTGTTTGAGTAGTTAACTTTACTTAACAAACAAAGTAACTTTATTAGGAGATATGGGAGATATAAGGTGGATTAAATGATTAAGAGAAAGAAAAAAAAAAAATTTAATTTTTTTATTAAAAAATTAATAATTAATGACAAACATTTTGCTAATAAAAAAAGTAAATATAGGACGTGATTTAAGATATAAAAATAAATCTCCACTGGAATCTGTCTACGCTTTGGACTTTAACACATCGTAATCGAAGCATTTAGTCAACGTATTGGGGAGGCTTCTCTCTGGTTTTTATGAGAGATCCATTTGAACATGTGTTTTACAAACGCACGGCCATCCATATGACATGGAAACTAGTACAAATACGAGAATTAGTAGAGTATTTAAATCGGGTAAACTTCTAATCGCGAATCTCGAATTATTCTTTATTTAAGACAAAATTTTAGTTGTCAGTGCAGTGCGTATCATATACAAACTAGTATCATACTCCCTAAATTTGCAGCTATAGTAGTTAGACTTTGATAACAAGTTTTCTAATGTTTTATGACACTTATTAAAAAACATTAAATATATTATAAAGTGTTTCAATTAAAAAAGTGAATATATGAATATTTTATCTTTTTAATATAAGAAATACTTTTTAGTAAAAAAAATTACTACAGCTCAGGGCACGACCTTCGGTCTTCAATCATTAAATTGAAGTTTCAAAGACAGATAAGCAGCTTCCTGCTTTATCCATTGAGACATGAATACATTTTATGGAACACTATGATTATGAAATAATATGGGTTAAATGAAGTATTTTGTTTTAAAAAAGTGAAAAAAGAAAAAACGAACACCATTTCATTTGACTAATACTAAATATTAGATTTGATATTTTAGTCATCTTATTGTATATAATCAAGCAAACCAGCACTACAGGTCAACATTGGGTGATGCCAATTAAGTCATTATCGTAATGAGCTCCCTTCGAAGGCAAGGAGGGATTGGATTGCAGGAATAATGCTAGAAGGTGAATAAATTCCAGGGTATAATTAAAAGGTAAAATTATAAATTTATTCTTCCTATTTATTTCATAATTTGATTTTAATCTCCCTTTAATTTAATTTAAGAATTTAGCCTCTTAATTCTTTGCAATCTCGTTATTTCAATTTTCAATCCTAAAATTGAACATTGAGGGTTAATTCCTTACATTGACTGTCAAATGTCACGATTTTATTGAAGGTTGATGTTAATTGAATGCATGAAATTGACATCCAATAAACGCGTAACATATGGTGATCAACGTCCAATAAAAATATGACATCTGGTGATCAACGTTGACAAGTAACAATAGTCAACGTCCAATTTTAGAACTATGGACTAAAATAACAAGATTGAAAAAAATTGGAGGACAAAATTTATGAATTAAATTATAGAAAAACTAAAATTGAATTTTAAGTCAAATAAAGAGATCAAATTTACAATTTTACCTAATTAAAAACAACAGCACCTAACTATCACTTATTTGACAAGATACTACGTCGTATTTTCTTTTTGCAATTAAATTGTAAAAAAAATTTACAACCATGACAAAGATAGAAAGAGAATAAACAAAAAAGTACACAATAAGTTTATAACAGGAAAAAAATATTTAATTATCATGCCTATCTTTGTAAAAAAACTACACAATCAAAAATCAATATTTATAATGTGTTTAGAACAACTGAAAATTAGATTAATTTAATAATCAATTATATGTATGATCAAATATAATTAATTCTGTTTGAAAGCAAAAGAAAAACAATTTTTATATAGTAAAAGTATAACAGCTGAAAGAAAAAAAATACAGCTAAACGATGATCATAAACTATAAATTATCAGATTCATAAAAATAACCTAATCTTTTAGAAGAAAAAACTTTTTGCTAAATTTCAGCTGGTGTCCCAATATTCAGTTTTTAAGCTCACATCTCGTGAATAACCCCTCCGTTCAGTTAGAGCTATTAACTACCCTCGCATATGATAAATCAATGTAATGAAAAAAACATCTTAAAAAAATTAGCATCATATATTTCAATATATCAAATCAGAAATTGAACTGACCAACAAATTCTCCTTATAATAAATAGATGTGATCACAAGCTAAAACTTCTTCCCTTAAACTAACACAACAAAAAGACTCAACCCTATTATTTCCATATTGATGTAAATACTCCATTAACAGCTTTAAAAAATAATTAGACAATAAAAATCAAAACTACTAAAATACAATTTTAAATAACAACCATAACATATTTTAAAATTATATATGACAACATAAAATCCAATCATAACTATATCATAAAATTCAATCCATTAATTTCATGTTTTAATATGTTATGTATATGTAATGATATTATTATAAATTAATTATTAACAGAACCAGTTCAAATATTAATAATTTCATCCCCGATCACGAATCTAACTTTGGATATCGGAAAAAACCCAACCCCAACCCCAACCCTGGTCAACTTGAATTTTTTCTGTCAAAATCGGAACGGGTTCGGGACAGGACCTGCAGATTCGGGACCCATTGTCATGCCTAGCTGCTATGATAGCAATTCCACCATAGAATGGACAAAATATTGAAGTAAGAAATATATTACCACCAAAATTGATTGAGTAAAAATCTCTAGTATACAAATAATTCGCCTCATCTAATTTACAATTATAGACGTAATCAAATACCCAAGCCGAAAAAAATTGGGTAAGGTGCCTCAAATTGCGTATATCTATATATTTTGACTATATAACTGTGCCACCAAAAATTTGGTTATCAACGAGAATTCTGTATTCTGACCAGATAAGAAAGGGAAGGACACCACTTGATAAAAGACAAACTACTTAGCTACTTGAGGTATCTTCGTCACTGTCGTCACTATCATCACTGCACAACAGTAAACACGAGAGATTTATCAATAACATGTTTGTGCATGGGTTGTTGGCTTAAGCTCAGACATTACTTACAAAACCAGTAAAAAACTACCGAAACGTTTATTGGTAATTTAGAGTTTCTGATATTTAACAGAACTTAGTTAAGATGAGTAATTATTTTTTTATACTGATTTTTTTTTTTTTTTTTGTAAAAATCAACAAAGTTTATCTATGCTAGTAATAGAGTACTCAAGTAATTTTGCATCTTCATGTTTTGTAAATCAAGTTTGAAAATTAACCTATAATTTCAGTATCTTCTAATCAATTTTTTAAATTTTATTTTCTGGGAAAAAATACAAGCGATAAGCTTTTGACATTTCCTTCCCTATTCCTATATTTCTACATTTAATTATTTTCTCTCTACTTTCCTTGTTCCTCAACAGGGTTGCAAGGGTAATAGATAGAACATTAGGTAGCCAGGTTGCCTTGTTTCACCAAGAGTGCACGTTGTTTGATCTCCGCCCCATTTAAAAGCAGATCAATGCAAAGTGACTCAAATTTGCATTGACAGCTGCTTATCAATAAATGAATAGGCTAAAATGCATCAAGAATTTTTCTTCATTTTCTGACTTGTTTTAAGTTAAAAGTGGATTTTTGAATCTCATCTGGACCTAAAAGAACTTTTTTACCAGTTGCATGTCAGATTATTATCATTTTCTTTTCTTCCCTGAATATACAGGATTTGGTACTTGCATTGGGTAAGATTGAAATGATCATTCTATAGAAATTCATATTTGATTATATAAGTACCTATATTCAGGAAACTTGGATAGGCGCCTAGCATCCAAGCCAGTGATATACTTCTGTGCTGCTTGAACATTTTCTGAACCTGGAAAACACAAAAGAGAGTTAGGAGAGTATCTCCATAACAACTATCAGTGGTTAAATCTAATATCCTGTTCCAGTAGACAGAAAGGAAAACCTATTCAATAATATACAGTTGTGATATTAAAAATGTTGATATCAGCCGAAACTTAAGATTTTCATAGATGATCTATGCTTTGATAGTAAGATTAAACATATAAATTTTGGAAGAGGTTTTTTGTTGACACGGAAAGCTGTAACAGAAAGAGTGGCACTTAAGTGTTAAGTGTTATATAGATGGCTGTTTTGGAGTAACAAGTTATTTCAAGCCTGACTAGTTTAGAAACAGATTGAAGCAAGAACTGACTGGGGTTCTGAAAGAAATGTACAGAGGAAAATAAATGCAGAAATATCTAATAGCTGTACAGTAAAATTTTCCCTTAAGCTTGAGTGGCACCTTTTTGTTGCAGATAAACACTCAAGGCACTCCTCCATTTCATCCACCCACTTGAATCCTATGCTTTACATCACCCTTTATTTCTCCATTGTTTAAATGATGGACCCAAGATATTTAAAGCGTGTGATTTGTAAAAGCCATGGTCGTTAAGTTTCATCATTAAGAAGAATTAATGCACCTCATACTAAACTAACAACCCATATACGCCGTTTTACTTCTACTTAAACACAAGTCATCAGCTTACAGAACTTCTCAAAGTCATGAAAAAACACCAATCTCTTTCATTCACAAGACTATCATTCAACTTGTCAGAAGTACTATATGCTGCAACAAGTGTCAGCCAGAAAATTAAAATTCAAAAAATCTTTGATTAGCATTTGATTATTGCTTACACCTTCAAGACTAGACTCTTGCACATCATTTATCTTATTTATTCAATGGTCAAAGACAGATATATGTTGAGAACATAATCATAATCAACCTTGCCCAACAAAAATATCAACAAAAAGATAACGAGCATATAACAGAATACAGGTGAAAGTACCCTTTGTTAGTTGAAAGGCATGTAGAGCGCATCGTTCTGCAGCAAGTCTAACCGGAGTATTTCCATCTTTCATACACTCCGCTAATGCAGGACCAACAATAGTGCCTAGTGACATAATGGCTGAAGGATTGGCCTGTAATGTTGCAGGAATGTAGACCATGTAAATTTTCAACCATATAATTCTACAGGTGATATCTTGGTCAAGGCAAGCTGTTCAAGCACATACCTTGGCAACAGCTTTTATAGCAGATAATGCCCTTCTTCTAACTTCACTGGAGTCATCATGTGTGGATGAAACTAGCAATGAAAGAACATCTTTGTAAAGCAGTGTGTCAGAAGGATCCACCTGAGATCTATAAAGAAGGAGCCTTCCCAATGCCTTGGTTGAAGTTTCGCGAAGAGGGAACTGTTTTATGGAAAAATTGAATAAAATCAGACAATAGCAATATAAATGGGAACTTGTTAGACTTCAAAAATAAGCACAATAAATTCTGAAAAAATTATAGAAATAATCTGGATCTTAGGCCAGATTTGAGATCAAACATAAAAAACATAGGGTTTTCCCAGAGAAAGAGTTTCCACCTTAAAAACACCAGAAATAAAAATCTGACACCTTAATTGCCATCTACAAGTTTCACACAACCTATATATCACTATAACTATCACATCATAACATATAACTGCCAAATTTGAAATTAGTACAAAAAAAACTTCTTATTTACTTCCAAATGCAGAATTAAACTGCCTACTTCAGAAACTTAGCCTACCAAAACTAATTGAGGATTAACATACCTTCTCATCCTTCAGGGTGTCTCTGAGGCAATCTACAATAGTTGGGAACAAGGAAGACGAACAAATTGTTGCTGGGTTGTAATGAAGTAAGGAAGAAATTGTAAGGATGGAACCATGCCTAGGTGGCCAGCTTGATGAATTAGCTAGACTTGACAGTTCTTGAATCAGCTCTGTTAGCTGAACATCTTCAAGGTACTGGAGTTATAGTTACACAACATTCAATAAAACATTATAAAAACAAAATCAAACAGTAAAGTAGAATTAAGCATCTGCGATAAATCTAGGAAATGAAAGCAAATGTAATAACATAATCTAGCAACAATATCAAAATGAATCATTAAAAATTAAAAAAAAAAATCGAACAAAATGGAAGTGACATATTATAGTGATTCAAATAAGGAAAGATTAGAGGAAACAGAAACATGTCAGTAAGTACAAATCCATTCAATAGTCTACAAACCTGTGTCAAGATACCCAATATGCTAGAAGCATATGTTCGAACTCTATCATCATCATCATGAATTAAATCCTTGAGAATACTGTAAAAACGAGTTCTAACAGCAGAGCTCAAATTCTTCCCAGCATGCTTCAAGACACCTTTCAAAGCAGTCAGAATAGCTTCACGAACACCACCATCTGATCCCTAAATATTCAAATTCCAACAGTTTTGTATTGGACAGGTAACATTCAGCAATACTAAGATGTTAGATTCACAGTATTGCATCAGCTTAAGCCAAAATAGAAGTAATGAAATCACCTGCAAACTTGACAGCAAATCACTAACTAAAGGGTCAACCCTGGTACTGAGTCCGCTGAGCTTCCCAAGCGCCAGGGCAGCACTAGAACGAACAGTTCTGCAGTCACATCTAATCTAATAAGCAAAAACTTCGTACCCCATCTAATCTAATAAGCAAGAATAATAAAATATAGAAGAGATTATGTTAAGAGATTGCTGGCCAACATTCCCCTGCCACAACAGTCAGAAAAAGTGTCGGTTTCTGTTTTTTTCCTTTTAGTTTTTATTGTGACGTCTTCTTCCCATGAGGATTTCTTATCTCTACATTTGTATCTTAATCTTCTTAATAAATTATTTGATAATAAATGAGAATACAAATCTTTATATATTAAAAATGTTAGTAATTCCCTTAAATCAGTCTCTCCCCTTTAATTACGGCATAACTGAATGTTGAAGTTTTTACTATATTCCATCCATTTGAAATTTCCCCACTAATATTGGTGTTGTTAGCAAGTCATGTGATAAATCCTGCAAATATTTAATTGCATGATTTACTAAAAAGACGGCAATTTTTGTCATTGTGGGAAGTTGAAAGGTGATTTGCATATTTAAAAACCAGGAAATCAAATCTACATGAGTCAAAGTTCAACGGGGTATGTTGCATGCTTTCCTAAATAATACATGCAGATGAAAATAAGAAACAGGGAGCGTTTATTATCTCAAACCTTGTACTATCCTGTAGACACTTGACAAATGTTGTTTGCAGCTGAGGAAGAAAAGGCTTCAGGGAGATTCCACCCTTTTTTATCATTGTAGTTAGAGTAGACAAGATGGCACTCTTCACTTGCCATGGGAATCGATCACCTATTATACGGATAAGAGGCCTATGACAAACAAGATTGGCAAAGTCAGAATGTATAAAATTTATGTCCCAAAATAATAAATGATAAAATACAGCATCTCATTTGAGTATAAAGCATGGACAATCAAACGTCTACCTCACCTAGAGCCTTGAGAAAAATAAACCTATTGGTCAAACTGGCTCTAATACCCGTCATGGATTTAAGGGCTTAGGGTCTAACTCAACCCCACAAAACTAGATTCTAAGGTGAGGACTGCCCAAGTTTTATAAGCTCTATTTAAGCCACATGTCTAGTTGATGTGGGACTAAACCACCGCCCTTGAGGCTGCAATTAAGGCATCCCTAAAGAGGCCGCATTGCCACAACTAAGGTGGGCTAGGGGTGACTGCAAGTAAGGCAACTTTAAAAAATGCAGATTGCAAGACTGGGCTAATTTATTGAAAGTTTCTTAAACATAGAAAATGTCAAAGACAAATCTTTAGTGTCAGCAAAAGCATACAACTACCAATGAATTGGTTCAGTTAATGTACTGAAATAAGAGACCAAAACATTGACGGAAATATTAAATTTTAAAATGATATCATAACACATCAGAGCTTGCTATGCTAAAATATGAAATTCCTTGAGTGCTAAAATGTGAAAAAATAGAAAAATAATCTACATCAACAACTTTTTTTATTATATACCCTGTTATTGGGATGACAAACTCCTTGAGTGATTGTTCACTAGTCACTTCTATCAGTTCGCCAAGTCCCAGAGCCGCCTGCTCCCTCAATTCAGCAGACCCACTAATGAGACCCTGTGTGCAAAAAGTATAACTTGGAGAATGAATTTTATGTGTAAATCTTCCAACTTTATCTATAACACACAATGTAAGACTAAGAAGCAAGCAATGCAATATAGATAAAAAATTTAAACTCTGTAGGAAAGAAAACATTCAGCATATTTGTAGTATTATTTAAAAATTGTACATAAATGATATCAAAGCCAGATGAAAAATAATGCATGAAATTTGATGAAAACCCCATGTAAAAGTTGCCCACAAAATGGTAAGATGAATTGTGCTTTTCACTCAGCAGGAGTGACTGGGGAGACAAGACTGAACAATGAGACAATGGAACTGCAAGACCACAGATGAGTAAAAACTGACAACAGCAATAACATACAACTTTTCACTGCTTTTAAAGGAGACTAGAATATCATTACTATAAGAATACAATCAACTGCAATGTTCCACAAAGAATGCTAAAATGGTAAGCATGCAACTGGATTGCAAAACATGGAATGATCATACAAAATGCAGAAATTTCAATTGAATGAAAAGAAGAGTACTTGGAGAAAAATTGGCAATATAGGCTGAAGTGCTTTTGGAAGACAAAATCCAGGTATGATAACTGGTCCTCCCTGCAGAACAATAACACTCAATATGTGCAAATTAGCAATTAGGAACCTAAAAAGTATCTGAAAGTCCCAGATAGGAATAAGTTTAATAGTAACAGCCTCACCTTCTTCTTCCTTCGTTCCTTATCTCGGGATGTTGACACGGCATCACGGACAAGTTTTATATAAGAAGGCAGCACCTCCTTAGGTACTGAAATAATGACCCTTGACAAAGCTTCCCATGCAACCTAATGAAAAGAAAATTATAACAATATACTATATAGAGGATCTATGTATAATATCAACAACTCCAGCACTTACAGTAACCGTAGATGAATCAGAATCACTTAGCAAAATGATTAGAGTAGATATCATGTTTGGAGCTTCATCAACCAGATATAACTTGCTATTTTTGAAGAAATATCCTATCAGATATGAACTAGATCTTCTGACAGCAGCCTGTAGACACATCATCAAAAGGAGAATAAACTGTAGGAAGGGCATCTAGGAGATAGATGAAGGGCATTAAATTCTACCAGTTATTAAAAGAAAATTACCTGACTATCATTAACACCTTTGACAAGCTCTGATATGAGTGGCTCAATACCTTCCTCATCAATAACCAAGACCACTGTTTCAGCGGCTTCCTTAGCCAAAGTTTGAACCTCCTAGAATATCAACAACCAACAAAAAAAAGGATAAAATTCATCCAAATCAATCCACATTCTAAAAGGTCAAGACTCATAAATAGTCACATGAAGATGCAAACATAATGTCTGAATTCTGAAAAAGTATCTCTCCAAATTATGTGAGCATAGTCTACCTTATCATCATCACCCATTGCTGATAGCAAAGGAGGAAGCACAGTACAAAGATGAAAGTCAAGGCCAGGCCCAGCAACCACTGCTAAAGCACCTAAAGCGTGTGCATTGAAGGCACTGGACAAGTACCAAGAAAGTTCTTAGTTAAGAATCTTAAGATACAAGTGCTATATCATCTAGAACAAATGGGTCAAAATCGAAAGACACATACGACAATGGAGGATGAACCAGTTTGGGTAAAATGTGAGGCAATACTGCACTTGTTCTGACACTAAAAAAAAGGAAAAATGCAAAGGTTTAGTTTAAAACAAGAAATTGGCACAAATAATATAACATCACATTAAGAAATTGATGGCACTGCACATTTTACCTCAAAATTTGCTTAAGGCCATCAAGTGCAGTATCAGAAGTTTCATCATCCTCCAATGCATGTAGAAGAGTTGGAACAATCTCATCAATAGCTAGCATTCCGGCACTCTACATTCCAAATTTGGGGGATAAGGTATACTAAAATAATTGAATTTTAATCACTAATCACCACTAACAAAAACTATTAAAAATTTAATACAGTAAAAGCCACAACCTTATACAAAGTGCTGAATGCTAAGCCAGCTGATTCACGAACCTCAGAAACACTGTAAACATATCCCTCTCAATATCAGATAATGCAGTCTAAAAATTCTGCAAACAGTGAAATAAGAATAAAATGCACAAACCTATCACAGAGGGCAGTCCGAATAGTTGGGATGAGTTCATTCATGAAAGTCAACAACTGGCTCTTAGCAGCACTTGCCATCACTTCACTCAGACCAACACATACACCCTTACAACCAATAGAATTAATAATTGTATCAAATAACAAGTTATGAGCTATTGAATCTATGATACAACCAATGTAAAAAAATTCATGCGGAAGAAATAAAAATATTCCAACACCATAAGCTAGTCTAACCTGTCTTCTGCTGCTGTTGGGGTCATTCAGCCCCTGGGATAAGATTGGAATTATTAAGGGAAGTACACGTTCACCAAGCTTCCTGACAAGCTCACCCAGTGATCGTCCAGCAACCTACATTAGCAATAGGGATATGTAATTTCTGTAAGCTATGATAAAAAATGGGTTGACAAAGATATAGCACAGACCTGCCGCCTTTCTGATGATGATGATGCAAGGGATGTAATTAAAGTATCCATCAGAACTGGCATAATTTCCCTAAGAGTCTTTGGAGTATTTGCCACAATAGTTTTCCACACATGTAATGCAGCCTCAAAAAAGAAAAATGCATTCAGTCATTACATTTCTTAAGCATATTCCAATAACAATAACGAACTATATTGACTAAAAAAGTAAATATAATAGTCATTACCTGACGTACTGACAAACTAACATCAGCTCGGACCATATACAATGCAGCAAGTACTTCATTACGTTTATCACGCCCCAGAATCTCAATGATGGCACGTCCATGTGCCTCAGTACTAGAACCTTCATCATCACTACCCCCCTCAAGCAAAGCTTTACCAGAAGTTCCAGCAACCTAAAACAAATAAATTGGCTCATAAGTCAAATCAAGTTCTGTGAAGGCGCTGCTCTAGAATGAGCAACACGTACTTTGAATAATAGATCTCCCAGCAGCTCGACTGAGCTCTGTCGAATACGCCAACTATCATTAAAAATGCCATCCTCAACAGCTGGAAGGAGAAGGGGTAGAGAACTGTAGGAAAAAAATGATTAATTGTTATTAGAAATCAATGAGCTGAGAACATGAGAAAATAGAGAAAAATTTCAAAGAAAATAATGATATAATAGAGCATACGTTGTTGCATAATGCTCGACCAGGACATGGCCAGCTCCTAGGGCAGCATCTCGTACAGATTCATTCTCATCAGCAAGACCTATAAAACATTAATAAAAAGTAAACATAGTATATTTTCAAAGATAACAAGCCAAGAAATAGCAATAATAGCACATAAATTAACCCTCAAAAAATTAATATCATACCATCTAGAATAGCAGGCAGCACCTGGGGAAGATAGTTTTGAAACTGGACTCCTAATGACCGTGGCAAATACTACAAGAATATTTTGGAAAAATGATTAAAGAAAGTCTATAAAAATAATCTTATAAAATTCCAATGTGATTTGTGAATGTTATTGCACTTTCACTATTTACCTTGAACAGGGTCAAGTATCCATCTCGTACAGATGCTTTTTGATGGGAGCAATTACGAATAATATCAGGAAGTACATGCTCAAAGAACTCAATCCCAAGAGCAGCTAAGACCTGTAAATGAATACCAAGTCAAAAGAAAAAATATGGTAAAATGGTCTCCTTAAAGAATGGTGATATCTTTCAATGAGAATCAGAGAGTTTGATGAATTCATAAAAAATGAAAAGCTATTATTTGTTAATTGGTAAAAATGATTTTCACACTGAGTGATGTTTTGAGCTGCAGTGTAAAGATCAGATATAACTAACTCGCCAGCTGTCAAACAACAAACTAGCAGCTAACTAACCTATAAGCACGAGAGCTGACTTGAAACTAACAGACTTGAAAAAGCACAACAATTACAGAGAAAATAACACATTAAAGTAGTTCTATTCTAACACCAGAATACCACCAATATGTTTCAAATAGTCATCCACGATTCTTGTCAGTTTCCAGTTCTACTATAAATACCCAGCTTACTTAACAAACCCACTATCTTAGTATTATAATTTTTCTGATCAAAAGTATATATAGTTTCCATGTATAGGGTTCAATAAAAGACCACAAACATTCGCATAATTGAAAGTTCCTCTAATTTACAAGCTAACTAGTAACTTTTTCAGCCATAAAAAATTATTTGCAACTTGCCAAACAAATGATTCTCTATCCTTCTTAACATTATTTATTCGAGGTTTACACTCAACTTTGTTACAAGGTTTCTCTGCCAACCCAACAAAGAAATCATGTTTTTTGCCTTGGTCATACCAAATCAGAAGCCAAGTGTAACTATAAGAAATTCCAAAGGCCTTAAAAAGTAAAACCTATTAAAAGAAAAAATCTGACCTCACTCAGCCCTTGAGCTGCTCCAGAGCGTTCAACATTACTATTATCAGACTTCAATGTGTCAAACAGCCATGGGACAAGATCAGGGAAATTTTCTTCGCCCATTCCTCCTATAAGGGATCCAATGGCTCTAGCAGCAACTGACCGAACTTCAGGGATAGGATCCACAAGAACCTGCTCTTATAATACATGCATGAAATGAGAAGAAACCAAGGCCAATGAAACAAAAGTAAAAGCAGCATTATATGGAATTACCTTTTTTACTTCAGGAAGCAACAATCCTATATATGGAATCATATCCTTTGGTTCTGTAACCAAGGAACACATGTTTCCAACTATTTGTGCAGCCCTCTTTTTAGTGTCAGCACTCCTTTCCCTCAAACCTCTATGTACTATCGGTACCAATAATGCAAGTGAAGGGGCATCAATTGAATTAACAAAGGTTGTCTGCAACCAACCAAAAACATATTAGGTAACTAAGTATAAAACTAAACAAAATCAACAAGGTAATTTCCGTTAACCTTACTTGAAGAAGAATATCAAGGGAATATTTTGTATGCTCATTAGGATCACTAAGTCCCTTAAGTAGAGTAGGGACAAGAGCAGATATTTCTGGATTCTTTATCACACTCCCAACCTGGAAAAAAACATGAAAATTAAAAATATTAATCACAGAAACAGGAATCAAATGGATAGAATAGTTCATAAGTCAAGACAAACCTGTTGAAGGGCCATCTGCCCAGCTGACTGGACTTTAGGATGTGTATCAGTCAAAACCTTCAAATAGTGAGATGGGTTAAGGTAATGCAATTTATAGCTTAAAAGGAATTTAGAAGTAAAAAGTAATGTTTGCTTCATATTATACCTCAGTCAATTTGGGAACAATCTTAGGGAGACACTGAGACAACTGTTGAGGAGCACAGTATGCCATAGCACCAAGTAGTTGTACACTACTTTGTTTTGTCCTCCAAGCTTTATCTTCAAGACCCTGAACAAATAGATTAGCTATGCAATAGTTCATCGAAATAGAAGCATAGTAATTGTCATATCTATAGTTCATCGAAATAGAGGCATAGTAATTGTCAGATTGACAACTCAAGCCGCATTTAGCACAGTTGGATTATTGAGATTTGAGAAACATATCACTACCATACTCTCCTTCAGATTACAAGTTGCAAAAGACATTAAAGTTTATTTAGAAACCAAAAACTAAAGAAATCTCTATATTCAAAACCCTGAGTGCAAGGAATTTGACGAGATTTTACAAGAGGTCGTTGAAGTAGCACAAGAATTCCCATTAAGTATATCAATAGTGCAGTATCCTAATGTCTACAAATATAGGATTTGCTGTGATCAGGCATCTTATTAATATATAGTTTAAAATCAAAAGGGAGGGAAGGGTGGATTTAAACATTTCATGCCGATAATATCAATCAATTACTTCAAGTCAAGATTTTGAATCTATAAAAGATGATGACAGGAGTAAAGCACCCAAGCATCACAATGACAATTTACACTTTTACAAAACAATAACAAATTTGCATTTTGGCAACTCAAACCACGTATACTATTGCAGATTTAAAAGTGCATATCAAACACATTTTGTTTATCTGGAGCAGACAAAATGTTTCCTCAATCATAATGGTAATCCATGTTTATAACCTTCAAGAGAGACGGAAGGACAAGCTTCACTCCTTGAGCACTGAGTTGAGACATCATTGCACGGGCAGCACATTCAGCTGCTTCCCTGACTGCATTAACTTGATCAGAGAACGAAACCAAAAGTAATGGTAACATCTGAATCACGTACCTGAACACAATAATTGTGAAAATAATTAAAAAACACACAATATAAAAATAAAAACTACATTTAAAATCAATAATTTTAGGGACGAAATACTTGGCAACTTACGGTTCAAATATTCTTCCAAGTGTTTCACAAAGGCACTCAAATCCAAGTAAAGCTCCTTCACGAGATTTTGCAGAATTCCTACAGTTCAAAAATAAATTAAAAACAAAAAAAAATAATGTAGGTAAATTCCCTTCTCTCATATTTTGATGGTCAGAAGTCCAATTTAAAAAATGACAGACTGATTTTTTTTTCAATTCCATACACATCATAAAATTTAGAAAATAAGCAGTGTTTAAAAAGAAAAAAAATATGTTAACAATAAACTCTCCAACCTTTCAGCAAGACTCTCTTGAAGTGTAATCACAATCCTATACTTTTTCAAGCAGGAGATACCAAATCCCTTAACCAATCCTGCAAGTCCAAAAGCAGCCCCACGCCGTTCTCCATATTTTTCACTTTTCATCATTTGATCCATCAGCCGACTAACAAGAGCTGCTGCATCATCCTAATGGTTGTAGTATCCAATAACAAAAGAATTCAGTTGAGTAAATCTAGAAAACATCAAAATGTAAGACAATATTAACCTCAAGCATTAACTATGCATTTATGTTCCGGTAAGGTGCTGACAAGCTAGCATAACAGCACAAACTTTGTACTTTAAACCAGATGAATTACTCCCAAACAAGCATGTGAATTGTATTGCAACAATTTGCCACCAGGTTTCAGTGTTCCTTTCAGTAAAATAATGTGCAACCATATAAATGCATCCTAAACCAAGCATCAAGAACTATTTATATTGGACCTATTGCTTGTGTCGATATTTCATACTATCCACCTAATCAACAAAAGAGGGGCAAGAATAAATATGCAAACAAGGGTTATTTTTTGTCCATTTTTTTTTAATTAATGCTGATTAAGTGGCACTCCTTTCATAGAGATCAGAAGTAAAAGCATCAGATATTAATTATTAAATGTAAGAATGCTCTTGCATACTTGTTTTGATTGCATTAATGGAGATAAGCACGCAGAGACTGCCCTTTGAACTGCTTCAGAAGGAGTATTTAAAACATCCAACAATTTGTCCACAACAGCATGAACCTTAGGATCATCCTGCTCCAAAAGGAATATAAATAATAGCAAAAGTTTTAAAATTCAACTAGCTACCAAAATTAGGAAACGAGGAACAAACTTTAATACTAACCTTTGCCAAGTGTTTTGCCAGAGCTCCAGTGAAGATAACCACACCCTCACGAACCAAGTCATATTTTTCTTCATCTGGAGCCTAAGACATTGAGGGAAAATCTATTAATAAAGCATCACATACAACTCTTAAAAAAGTTTGAAGGGCCAAACTACAAAGAAAGAAAAGAACAATAGGACGAGTATCCAGCAGATCAATCTCCCAAATGATAAGGAACTCACAGTTTTGTTTAAGTAGTTCTCAAAGATAGGGAATAACAATGAGACATTATCTTTTCCATTTTTATCAATGATCAATATACCAGCATTAATCATTCTGCCTCTAACATCAGCATTCGGATCAGCCTGCAAATGAAATCAATCCCCAAAGTCAAACGTTTGGTAGAAAAGTTACCCTATAGATGAAGGTAACAGTTCACAGACAGCATCGATACAAAGCACACTACAACCAAAAGAGTTGATCAGATTACCTAAACATTCTCGTTTACTTTCAACTTTAAGCGGATTCTTTTATTTCGTAACATTAACATCTATTATTGAGAGTATCAAGCATTAAAAAGTTTTTAATTTATCTCATTTCATTTGAAGACAAGGGACATTTTATTGCACCTTCCTGAACCTGTGTTGAATATGGGCTAAGGATTATCATATTTAGGTGTTTATAGTGGTTTGTTTCAACATCCAAGTTTCCCTTTTGTTTAGTAGTCTGTCAACCTTTATAACAGTAGAATTCAATCCCTAATTACTCAAGGATATGTATTTTTTTGTGGTGGAGAGAGCACATTGCTCACTCCTAGAATGGGTTGCATGATTTACAATACAATTTGGTATGAACCATGAGGTATGGGTTACTTATGTGGCACAACATTTTGCTAGGAACATGGATGAATCCCTAATACCCTGATATGCAATCAATGAACCTTAAATAACACTGTTGTCCATCATATATTCACCCCAAGAAAATTCTTATTCTACGTTGATGAATGAACCTTGTAAGGCAAAAATTGAAAATTCACCGCAAAATTATTGCTATATTCGTCTGAAATAAGCTCAATTGTGCACAATTCGCACTGAACAGAAAAAAAATGGATGGAGACAACAATAAGTAATATCAAATATTAACTGGATAACAAATTATGATTATCTCAACAGTGAAAAATATTTTCATTTTTGAGTCATATATTAGTTCTTACAAAAGATGTTGATTCCAAATGATAATAGGTTTCAGTTCCAGGATTATAATGAAAATCAAAAAATAAATGTCAGTAAAAATTTACCAGTGCTCTTGATATTAGAAATGTCATGACAACAGGTAAGTCTTTCGTCCCCAAAATATCAGCAGCAGAATGTAATGCTAAAGCTATTCCTTGCCTACCCAGCCAACCAGCATCAACATTGACATCTCCAACACCCATGTCCCGAATATACAACGAAAATAAAGTGGAAAGGGACTCCTGAAAATTATCAGTAAATCATGAGACCAAAAACACATAGCAACAAAGTGAAAATTATAAATCAGACATACTTGTATAGAATCTGGATGTTCATCCAAGGCAGCAGCTAATGCTTCCGCAGCTGCCACACGAACATTGTAGTTAATGTGAGCAAGTGCTTTGTAAAGTCCAGAAAAATCGGTTCCGAAATCAAACCCATAATGATCCCATATGTCTTCCGCCACTTGAGCAACTGACTGAAATGTTGAAAATAGTAAATTTGCTATCTTAATATAGTTCGAGTTAAAGAAAATTAAATGAACATAATAAAAAAAATAGAAAACAGTACAAAATAACCAAGCTCGATCAGCAAAAGCTACTGAAGCAATACAAAGTAAATGAAAACCTAATTGTACCATAATGAAAAGAATACATAACCAAGAATATAACTTAAGCATAATGTGGAACAGTATTTCATGACTTTATAAATCAGGTGCATGTATAATTACCAAAACATTCTGATTTGATGGAAAATAAAAAAGCCTTCTTCGTGTGCCAATTAAATGAAGTCCAAGACCAGGTCAGTCAAAAATAATTAATTCAGCCATTTACAGGTCCAGTCAGTTGAGTTCTTAACAATTGGATCTATAAATAATTAAACATAGATTTTCTAGGTAATTTGGGAATGTAAACTTAGCTATATCTTTAATCTCTAATACTCCCTCTGCCCATTTTAATAAAACCCTTTCAACTAATTCACACCCCTCAAGAAAAGTAGTTAATTTAGTTAATCACATTAAATTTGTCAATTATTTGTATGGTTCTTCTAAAATTACCCTTATTACTTTTTAAATTAATCATCTCTCTCTTTCTACTTAATTACTTCTCATCTAATAATGTTTGGAGAGAGAATAATTAATGTAGATGAGTGAGAACAGTAATCTGAGGCTATATATTCTCCAATCCTAATACGGGAGAAAAAGGGTACTTTAGGAAAAAAAATATTTAATGTATTTGGAAATTAGAAAAGGGTCTTATAAAAAGGGACAAACAATTTTCTGAAAGGGTCTTATAAATAGGGACAGAGGGAGCAGTCTACATCAGCAATCCCCAATTTCAACCTCAGAAACAATCGTCAGATGAATTGAACAGTTGATTCCTTATGTCAGCACTCAGCATTCTCTTGGTTCTTCCCTCGCTATCATTGTTTTGCTTGCAAGAGTGTTCAATTTACACATGCCCAGGATATAAGCTCTCTGGATTTGACCATTTTCAATGAATTTTTATTGTCTTTCTAAAAGAAATGGGCTAAGAATATATAGGAGACCCACAGAAAAGGCAAAAGCAAAATTAAATATCAATGTATTACAAGAAAACAACAATCTAAAGTGAAATTGGATTGAAATTAGTTGAGACTATGATATATTTGATAATAATACTTGGGCATCTCACACACACACACACAGCTGAAATATATTTATATATTAAGAGTTAAAATACAAGCTGTCTCTCAATGACAGATAACTACAGCAGAGAGAAAAGACATCAAAATATAAAAAACTATATATATAAATTTAACAAAAATAAAAGGCAAAGACATCATATCATAATTTTTAAAAATACTAGTTTACTCTTTGTGGACAAGGGAAACTAAAGGAGAAACCTTGAGCTATAAGTTTCCAGTGAAAAATGTTCAAACCTTCTCAGGGTCATGTAATGCTATCCATATACTTGTTGCAACCTCAACGTTTTCAGGTAGAGAACGATTAGCAACAGCAGGGATACATTTGACCGCATTCAAGCAAGCCATTCTTACATGAACATCTTTTGCATAAACTCCATTAAGTGCCTATAAAATTAGAAATTGAGAGATAACATTAGCATTCTTACAAAGAGTCAAAACACAACTGGACAATGCAAATAGAGTCAAGCATACACACAGAAGCAACTTCAGCAGGTTGCAAACCAAGACTCAGCTCATTTAGTGCAGGTCCTATCAATGCTTGATAAGCTGGAACAACACCAAGTACATGGTAAAGTACCTACAGAAAAGAAAATTAATCAGGCAATTGGTAAAATAAGAGAATACTAAATAAAGCATAAAATGTTGGAGAAGTACCGATAACATTCGAATCCTGGGAAGAGGTAGATGAGGATCAAGGTGTAAATAAAATATCCGAAGCACATCATCATGAAATTTTGTTTTCTTAGAGCACAGAAGAATTCGCTCAATTATCTGTAGAGAATCATAGTTAGGAACATAGAAGCCTTGGTACAGTGATTAAATTGCATTTGAAAGTATAATTGCTTACTGGGAATATAAAAGAAAAAGAATCTACAGGAAGTGCTCCTGATTTACAAGAAATAGATAGGCCATCTAAAATTCGCTCAAAAAGGCCGTGTGGCCTTTCATTGGCTTCCTCTTCAGCAACTGATGGAACTAGATCCAACAGAAGATGAACTTCATCAGTCACAATTAAACGCAAAGCAGTGGAAATGTCAAGGGCCCAATCACATAGAGGGGGAGCAGTGCATCTTGCTAACTTCACCATGGTTTCAAAAGCCTCATCACTTACAATAGGCGATCGCATCAACGGTTCGACAAACTTGACCTGACACAAGGTTTGGACCCAGAATCACAGCCATATATAATCATAACACACACACACATATTATATATATATATATATATATATATATATATATATATATATAAAATGAAAAGCACGGAATTAGAAATGGAGTGGGCCAAAATCAGCACCAAAAACTAGCTCAAAGGGCAAGTATTGCAGAAGTTTTAAATGGACTACTTGCCTATGACTAGATATTTGATATGTGATAGTTACAGGACTGAATATTTACCCATAACCCCACAACATAAAGACGAGATAGGCTTTGGTAACATATTAAAAATGGACTAGACCTAACTCGACCACAAAAGCTAAGACAATGAGGAAAGATTGCTCAAATAATGTAAGGAATACTTTAGCTGTAATAATAACAGATGAGCATCTTAATTGTTTTAAATTCAGACTGATTGTAGTTAATTCAAATAGCATCAAATATATGGTAACAAAGATTAGCAGGCAGCATGCCAATACCATTGAAGGCAGCCTACTATGAGCAAAAACTGAATTAGCAGTGGCCATATCTCCAAGAGTTCTTAGCATCAGAGACAGATTTTTCTGTATTTCACGGACTCTATCACGTACAGAAGCCTCCTCCTTAAGTAGCAATTCTCTTGCCTCCTCCTTTGCCGTCTTCCCTTTGTCTAAATGAATCACAATAACATCATAAGTAAAAAGCAGCTTAGGTGAACTTTAAATTCAAAACCTAAAAACTAAGACGAATAGAAGTGCAACACTTACCAGCCTTCTTTGCTGCCTTCCCAGTATCCTTTTTCCCTGCACCAGCAGCTTCTCTACTAGGTTGATCTCTCTTCACTGAATGGTTAGAACGGGTATTATCCTGATCAAAGAAACAGCATAGTATAACTAACTAAAACCCGGAAATGGAGCAAAGAAAATGGAAGAAATTATAATGTACCTCGCCATCTTCATCATCATACATCCGGAAGCGACCCTTTGCTTGTTTTGTGTTCTTTGCAGTAACAGATTCAGCAACATAAACCCCTTGCTCGGTGAAAAGCATTCCTTCAGGTGTATGGAAGATCTGAAAACATGTGACAAAAAAATATAATATTGCCCGTAGAGTAAATAAGATTTAAAGTAGTAATCACAACAAATGAAAGACATTGCACTGATGATATTATTAATATCAATCAATAGACAGTATAAAGCGCATCATGTGAATTACCTGAATGTCATTCTCCGAAAGTGTATCATGAGCAAACCGCTCAGGAAGATTTAGCAAATTCTGACATTACGAACATGTGGTGAGGTTATCCATCAGAAAATCACAAGCTTGAGAGATTACAGAATCCAGCTGAATTATGATCTGAGGAAACATATATAAATAACATGTCTACCTTTTCAAACTCTAAATATGTATCTCCAGGGATTATAGACATCAAGTTGCACAGTGACAATATCGCTGCCTGCTGTTCTAGTGGATTAGCACTCTTCAAGCCCATTGGTCCTAGTAAGACCTGCAACACAATATATGATTTGGCAGTTAGTAGAACATAGTTAACCTTTAAAAGGAGATCCAGTTTACACATGATTGAGGTCAAACAATTAGCACAAAACTCAACACAAATATGTACTAACACAAATAAACAGATAACAAAGAAAGCAATGAAGTTTCCCTAAACCATTCAGTAAATTTAGCAAAAGCAAATGATTACAATATAAAGTATATAGCCAATTCCGCTAGGCAATCAGTGTCTCTATTCTCTTCCCAAACAATAGGTGGCAAATTTTAGATCATCGTAGTCAATCCCACATAGTGGTTCCAAAAATGCTACAGAGGGATAGCAAGTAATGGGATAACCACTATTTTAAAGTTTAGATACACATTACATAAATTATACTAACTAAACACACGAATAAATTTTAAAAAAATAACTAAAATTAAAGACATGTTTATAATGGATGGATAAAGCTATTATTGTTGATCAACGGGTAGACAACACCAGTTAGAATAAATAAAAAATTGCTTAATTAAGTTTTTAATACCTGAAATATAGCCCGCTTTCAAAAAACTACCTAACATTCATTTTTCCCCCAGATACCTGAAAAAAATTTGGGTTTCATTTTACTATCTGTTGTTAGTCCGCATCCATTAAGTGATGACATGGCAGACGGAATGCCACATCATCATGCCTAATCACTAAACATGTAGGCATAAGTGTCCATGCCATTAATTTTTGTTTTTTTATTTTAAAAAAATGAAAGTCATCTCCACCTTTGCAGGCTTCCCCCAACCAAAATCAGTTCCATAATCTCCAAATCGATTAGACCCTGCAATTCCAAAGGCTTCAACTTTCTCTTTTGCCAATTAGCTTGTTCGGGGCCGCAAACTTATCATGGTTGGCGCAGCTAATCTCCACCATCCTGCACCCTTCCCTCGCGAAAATGCCGAGGAATTTCTCACAATGCACGATTGGGTGCTCGTTGGCGCCGATTCGGACCATCTCGTAGACGAAGGGGAGGTCGACCCACGCATGGGGGGCACTCTGTGGGCCAAACATGGGGTGGGTGCAGAGAACGTCAAAATCGGAGGGGAGCGCATGGAGAAGGAGGTTTTTGGGGAACTCTTTGATGGAAAACACCTCGACAAAGAGTGTGCTGCATTTTAAGTGCTGGAAGGGGAGAGTGAGGAGCACGCGCTGAGTGGAGATGATGGAGGAGCATAAGAGAATCACTTCAGGGTGTTCTTTGCAAAGGTCGTGGGGGTTTGGGAAGAAGGTGACGCCGAGTTGTTGGGCCACGAGGAAGTGGTCGAAGCGGGAATGGGCCAGGACAGTGTGGCCCTGGCGGATGAGGGTTTGGGCCTAATGACGTGGAGAGGCATGTGCTTACGTGGTTAGTGACTAGGCATGATGACGTAGCATTCTTTCTGCCACATCATCACTTAACAAATGCAGCCTGACGGCAAGTACTAAAATGAAATGCAAAAATTTTCCAGGTACCTGGGGGAAAAAATGAATGTTAGGTAGTTTTTTTAAAACGGACTATATTCCAGGTATGAAAAACTTAATTAAGCCATAAAAATTAATGGGCGGGGCTTAGAAGAATTAGAGAACACAGAACAGGGAATAAAAAACCTATTAGAGACATTGAGAGAGTAGAGAGAACAGAGGATAAAACGGAGCAATGTTGTGTGAGTGAGGTTGGCTAGAACAGTGACAAGCTTGCCAGAAAATGCTGCGATGTCAGATATCTTGCCAGAGAAAGGTGTGTATTCATCAGAGACAAGGATCTGGGTTCCTCACTCAATGAGCAGGGCATGCAAGTGAGGGGGAGCGAATTGGGTTTCTGATCTGATTAAATGAAAATGAGGCAAAACCACAAGATTGTTCCCACAAAAATAAAACAGCACCAAACAACACCGTTCCAGGGCCAAAAGAGCGATTTTCACCCATAAGCAGAAAAGTAGCAGAGATGTCCACAAATTCATGCAAAAGCAGATACCATTCACTCTGCTACAACCACTACAGAAACCCATTCCACAACCAGCCACGCAAAAGTGAAAGGTGCAACGTGATGCCGCTATAGCAGCTCTATCACACATAAATCAATACTATGACATCATGGAATCATATCTGAACTAGTTCTGTCCAGAACATTTCATTGGATTAGAGTCAATCCGGTGATTCAAATAATGCAAACACACAACAAAATGTGCAGCAGCATCATTGATTTTAGCAAAATATAATATACATTGAAAAGAAAATTTTAATATTTAATATATTCATCGCTTCAGAATATAATCAGACAGCTACTCTAACCATATAGAAGAAAGCACAAAAGATATGAAGTACATCAATCACACAATTACCTGTAAGAAACCCCCCACATTAGCTGAAATGATATCAATGACAACAAAACCATGTGTCTGCAGACACTTGGAGAGCCTCTGGAAAAAGAATGAAACAGGTTAGCTAACAATTCAAAAGAGAGGGGGGGGGGGGGAACACAAATGTACAGTAAATAAGATCCCCTCACCATGTATATTTACAGGCACACAGACATGCCATTTACACTAGTAAAAAGTAAAAACAATGATGATGATCATCCCACAGATAATTATCAAAACCAGAGTAGATTACTCATTCAAAGGCTTGTCAACGAAAAAATTCTAAACACGCCTTGTTAAAAAACAAAAAAATTGAAAAATAATACATACAGTTTTTAGGTATGGGCCAAAGATATACTTCCATCTAGCTAGACTATGTGTTTAATGCTTTTAGTAAATTCAAGATGTTTCCCTCCCATTTCAGCACAAATTTTTTTTATTAGTTTAAAAGACATTTTAATGGGGATGGATTATATGTATAGATCTTTGGGGTATTTGGCATTTGGCTTCAAAGAAATGAGTATATCCTTGACTTCTTTTGTAACCATTTTTCTTCTGTTTAATGATGTTACTCCTTTTACACAGAAAAAAAAAACAGCATAACCTTGTAATATTTAAAACTAAATCATCATAATGGTTGAAAATTAACATTATTAGAAGGGTAGTGTATGTGTGTTACATACTCCCACCTTTTACCCTCCCCAACTACCAAAAATCTTTGGATATTTTTTCTTTAACCCCTAACAGCATAATAATATCAGAAAAGTACATGCTGCACAGTATACCTCCTTGAAGTAAAGAACCGTGCACCACAAAATGTATATGTATGCATCTATAAGTCAGCCAATTAAGCTTCCTAATGCCTAAACATTCTGTACAATGATAGGAGAGAACACCCATAATTCTATATTCATCATTAGCATTATTATATTTGCTTAGTTACAAGATTTATTTTATAGAATTAGGTAACAATCATGAACCAACTATTCCAAAGGCTTAATCTAATAGGTGAAGACCCATAATTTGTTTTTTTTTTTATCAGCAAACCCATAATTTGTTTTATATTATATCTCTAACACCCCCCCCCCCCCCAATGCACAAGCCCTTTGGACTTAAATCGAGGACAAAACCTTGTTTCGACATATGGCCATAGAGGTTCTAATAGCATATCATGAACCAACTATCACAAAGCTTAAACTGTTGAGTATAGGCATACAAATGATTTCATATTACAAGTTAATTAGTAAATCTTATTTTAAGCATAAGAGAATAATAAATCTAATAGGTGAAGACCCACAATTTGTTTTATATTATATCTCTAACACCCCCCCCCCAATGCACAAGCCCTTTGGACTTAAATCGAGGACACTACCTTGTTTCGACATATGGCCATAGAGATTCTAATAGCATATCATGAACCAACTATCACAAAGCTTAAACTGTTGAGTATAGGCATACAAATGATTTCATATTACAAGTTAATTAGTAAATCTTATTTTAAGCATAAGAGAATAATAAATCTTGATCATACCATGCATAAATAGTAAGATTAAAAGTTAATTAGTGGTTACATGACAACTTAAAAAAATCAAGTGAGCATTTTGGTTATTGTGACAAATGAGAACTATAAGTCTAGATTCTAATAATATACGAATTATCAAGATTAAAAACTGGTTAGAGGTCAAATGCTCACATGTAGATCTATGCATGGCAAAATAAAAACCAAACCAAATTATACCACTTTTTTGGATTAGTTTACTATGCGAAACCAGATTATATTTATTGAACCAATTCAGTTTTGGTGAACCAGTTCCAAAGTGGTTTTGAATGGGTACTACATTGATTTAAGTGTAGAAACAATTTTAAACCAGTTTTGACTGCTAACTGGTTTTGAACCAGTTTCTAAGTGTGGAATCAGTTTTAAATCAATTTTAACCAGTTTTCAATTGTATTACAATCGTGTTTTTACTGGTTTTACCAATGAATTGGTTTATCTTTTTTCCTTAATTTTTTTTTCTTTCCATTATTTATTCTATCTAATAATGACATTTAAATGCAAGACATTTGTCATCATTACCTTATTTTTCTTTCCGTTTTTTATTCTCTCTTTTCTTTAAATGTTATTTTAACATGAAAATTCTAATTTCCAAACGTCTTGTTTGTCTACACTAACTTCTAGAATTGGTCCATCAAATAGCGATCCCACCTTCTCCCATCTTGTGTAAGGCACTTTACCCGTTCATTCAAACTTAAAACTGCTAGTGTAAATAAAATATTTGAAATAAAAATTACTTATGTATTTTATGATTAATAATTAATTTTGAAAGATTTATAAAAGAATATTTTTTAAGAAAATAAGCATAAAAAAGGTTGAAATGATACTTGAATGTATATTAAAAAATAGTATTTATATTAATATTTAGTTTTAAATTTTAAGAATAATCTGGATTGGTTTATTTTGGTGCGCCAAACCTGTTAGAAGAAATGTAGCAGCATATCCAAATCCAAATAATAAATTAGTTTGGTTAAAGAACCATTTTAAATGTTTTTTTTAATTTGGTTTAGTTTTTTTATTTGGTTCTTTGGATTTTTTACACAGCCCTAGTACTCACATGATCACTTAAAAAAAGTGATGTGCATTTATCTTTTATATAATCCAATAGTCAATATTCACTATTTCATTGTTCTCATTTCTCACATCAACTAAATGTTCTCACTTGAGTAACTTCCTACACACACAGAGAAAGCCATTATACAGTTGATTGATAAAACTTTGGTGCTGCTAAGAGCAAGTTTTTGCCTCTTTTTGGGTTATGAAAAATCAGACAATGATGTATCAAAAATAAACTGGAAGAGAGATGAGCCAATACCCACATGTATGGAACCAATCATATCATTTTCCAAATAGATAATGCCACTGTAAGATATAATCATCAATACACACATTTCAATTGAACTGTAACTAATGTCAGATTCATTAGGCTATTATCTGATCACAAGCACAAGGCCAGGCTTCTAGACTGCTGAGTTTATACTAGTTTATTTTTTATTAGAAATTAATTAAATAATTAAAAGTGAAAATGGAATATAAGACCACACACATGTAAATAACTACCTTCCACACTGCATCTCTTTTTGCACCACCAACTACACATGGGTGATGTGAGCAAAGTATTATTCTGAAAAATGATTCAGGAGCATGTTTCAGAGCTGCTGGTGACATAATAAGCAGAGCCTTTACCAACACCTCAACAGATGGAATGAACAGAACTTGAGGGTCCAAAGAAATATCAGTATCACTGCAAATTAAATATAAAAGTTTTAAAGCTGAATGGAAAAGATTGAGATTGGTGAGAAGTACAGAAGTATGATTCAAATGTGGTAGGACACTAGGACCATGTTTGTGACCCTCTATAAACTATAATAGGTAGTGAGGACTGAGGAGTGGTATGAAAAAGAACAATTAATCAATGAAAATTGAATTTCCAAAATAGATCATTAGCTTCTCGAGGAATAAGATAGGCACAAGCAATATTTGCTAGATTGTGGAAGAAGTTGCTCCAACCACATTAGAAAGTGTTTTTCCAGAAGCAAAACCAAAAGATACTAAACAGTGTTACCAATCTTATAAAACAGCATTTTCCACTCATGTGACTATTAGTAATTTAGAAAAGCAACAAAAAACCAAAAGGGGAACTTGAAGAGGAAATTTCCAGATAATTTCTTGCCACTGGACAGGAGAAACACTAAGTTTTTTGTAGGTCCAAATCTAATAGCAAAATATGCAACTTTTACTACCAAGAAGAGGTACCTTTCGGAAATAAGCACATCTAAGTCCAGCTGATTGATACAAACTTAACTGATAAATATGCAGGTCAGTGTAACAAAACTATTTACCTTATTTTTAAAGCTAAATGTTTCTCTCCAATCAAAGTAAGGTACTTTGAAAATTCCAAAAATAGATCTTCAGATAACTGTGGAGCAGATGTGATAATCTTCCTAGCAACATCATAAGTCATTCTTCGAATATCCCATCTTGGATGACACATAAAAGAGATCATTAACTGCATGAAGTTAACAATAAGTGGATCAATTTAGAAAGTCAATATGGGAATCTGATAAAAATGCAAAGTGTTTTACCTGCAACATCAATCTGACCGAGAAGTTGGACAATGTACTGCAAAACCAAGAAAATAAAACATAATCAAGCATACAACACATAAAGGAAAAAACTACGGTTATCTTTTTAGCATTATAATGGAATTTACCGTTGCAAATGTTCCACAAGAAGCACTTCAAGCAGATCAACACATGCCATGCTATCCTCAATTGATAGCTTTGAAGCCTGCAGAGCATCATTTCAGATATGTAGAATAAAACCTGGGTAATACTATTTACAATTTTTAGTTGAGTAATCACCATAGAAATTGGCACGACCGAAGGTTCATTTTGTGATATCAGAGCCCATATCTTTTCCTTTACCAATGTTTCCTCTAGGAAAGTAAAACACAATTGAACAAATGAAAATTTTGGCAAAAAATAAAATAAATAAAAATGAACTAAGCTAGTACTCAATATTAAAGAATATAAAGATTTCTACTAATACAAACCAGCTTTAATATCAACAGCAGCTATCGTCACGACTAGTAACAATGCATACATGCCATCTAAACGTTGCACTGCCTTTGTAAAGCCAGTTTTAACAAGTTGGACAAGAGGGCCAAACAATGGTAACATCTGAAAAATATAGTTGAAACATAAGGGAATGAAGTTCACATAGTATGCATGAAATAAATTAACATGCAAGTACAATTAATGAAAATAACAGGTCACCTTTAAGATAGCATCTTCATTTTTGCATATAGCATGTAGACTGCGCAGAAAACCCTTTCTTAAAGTTTCCTTCTCTTTGAGGCCAGAAACTAAAAAGGAAACCAAACTCTCTTGAATGATATCAGTAGATCTAACTGCCCAAGAAGCTATAGCTGACAAAATCACAATTTTAACCTCCTCGTTTCCTGTCAATTAAGTGTGGAGCATGATTCAGCACCAAATAATATGATCCTTATAAAGAACTGCTTGCAAGGGATATTGTCAAGTAGAATAGCTCTTTCAAATTAAAAGAAACATCATAAAAAATTTTAAGTAATTAAATAAGCTTGTAAAACAACAAAATACCAAAAAAAAAAAAAAAGTGTTACCATCTTTGTTCCTTTTTAAGTGTCTTAAAGATTTTTGCACAGGAGCCAAGAAATACAATAAATTCTATCGTTCCTCATAAAATAGTTATGAAGTTACCTATTTAACCCTTTTTCATTTTTACTCCACAATAAATATACATTAGTTATTTTCTATTTCCACTTTCACGATAAATATTAATTAACTAAAAATTAGGTGGGAAGTAATGGTATAATTGACAAAAAAACAATCAATGTTATCTTGAACTGTGAAAATAACAGATAAATAGGAACAAAAATGACACTTACAAAGGAATAGAGAGAGTAATTTGTTTATCAAATGTTAAAAATTGTAGCTTAAAACCAAACTTATATCATTTTTTTTTTGGTCAGCAAAGATAAGTATATATATATATATATATATATATATATATATATATATATATATATATGTGTGTGTGTGTGTGTGAAATGAATCCAAGTACAAGAGGTACCATGATTACAATAAAATCCAGTGGAATGGTTCCAAAGATCAGACTACACAGCAGTCTCAATGGGAACCAAACTCGAAATCAGATAGTATAGCTACCACTAACTATGACTTCTACCCTCGACTAAGAACAAAAGCATCTCTAAGGTTAGATGACCAATGGTTGTAGGGGACTACGAAATCTTTCTCAAAATTTCTGAGCCATGACCAAAGTAAGAATATAGCATCCTCCAGCAGTTTGTTGCCGTTGTAAGTACCATTCGAAAATATGATCTTGTTCCTCAGCTGCCATACAGTCCAACTAAAAGCCACCCACCAAAACGTTCATCTATTACCCCGAATTCCTTCCACCCTACATACCAAAAAGTCCAGAGGAGGAGAGCTGACCAAATAATGATCAGTGACAGTAACTGCACCTCCTTTGTAACTCATTGATTTACATTAAGAATAATGAGACATACCAATTGCTACTCCCTGGCATTTAAAAGCATTACTAATGACATGCTGCATATTCACATACCTTAGACAACTTTTATCCTAAATTATGAGTATTAGAAATAGCATTTATTTTTGCATTGTCATGTGAGGTTAACTACTATTGTTATAATTTGTTTGGGCCTCCTGGTGAACATTGAACGTGTCCTTTCAATCTTTCACCTTAGAAAAGTTCTTGTGATACACTTTAAAGGTTTTCAATGCCAATATTTGTGGCAATGAGCAGTTTTTGCAGATATCTGTTATACGTGGTTGGAGAGGAACACTCATATTTTATACAATGCCCCCATTGCCCTAAGATTTGTAAGGGGTTAGGAACATGTTTTGAATTTCCTAGGTGGTCAAACCAGGGTTGCTTTTAGGGGACTTCCACTATTGATATATAAGGGATTAAACAGCTCTTTAGATATTTTAGTCTCTTTGGCTTATTATTTTACTTTCATTTGTCAGGTTACTGTTTAGGAGGATATCTGATCCCTTCCCCAAATATTTACCTTCTATCTTTTCTTTAGAATAATATTTTATTCTACCATTGAATAAAAAAGTAAAAGACCAACTTAGTAAAGAAATATATATATATATATATATATATATATATGCCAAAGATATGATTTTATCTTTATGTAAATATGGAAATAGGGAAACAATGATACAATTAAGGAAAGTAATCTCTAATGTAATCCCTAATAATATATATAAAATCAGATTAACAATGAAAAGGAATATTAGAGCATGTGCTTACCATCATCCTTGTAGTATGATAGAAGAAAATCACATATTGTGCGAGACAGACTGATGAGGTATTTTCCATCAGGTGCATTAGACAATTCTTGTATCGCATTCACCATTCCAACTCTCTGGTATGGAAAAGCCAGCCTTCCTTCTGAGCCTACTCAGAATGAAACTCGTGTAGTCAAAATATATAACAACGGCACCACTAATTCTGTCAATCAAAACTCTATATAACCCACATCTCCAAATGGTTTAGTGGGTATCATAAAAAGCCAACAACACAAGCATAGGGACATTTTATACCTTTAATAACAGATTTGATAGCATTGAACATTGTGTCTAATGCATCCGGATTGCTAGATTTTTGGCTCAGACTATGGACTATAGCTAATGCCCCATCCCTTCTCCCTTCATCAGCATGCCGAGCCTGTGCTAATACTACCGAAAGAATTTCAGCAGCGTACTTACTCAGATCAAGGTTAACAGACTTCAACAGAATCCTCACAGACTCCAACACAATTTCTGGGTTGCGTTTTAGCATTTTAACAGAGGATGGTATCACAAGACTTTGAAAATCTCCATGTGACATTTGCAAATAAAGTGAATGAAATGCTTCAGTAAGACTCTTTCCTGGCTTTTCTTTTGCACTCAGTATTGCATTAACATATATATCAAGAAATGCTGGCTGTAAGGAGCAAAGAACTACATCAGACCCTATGAGGTTAACATCAACCCGATGCAAAGACAAACCAGAAAACTTATGTACACCCACTCACCTTGAATTCCCCAAATAAAGACGGAGATCGACTTGAGAACTCCAGCAACAGCATTAATAATTCCGGACTATCCTTGAAAGGAATTCGGCCATTTCTAAGCTCTTCCATGTAGACTTTATAAATATCCGGCGACTGATAACAAGTATAAACATCTAAATTACACTATAATTTCTTATATACATTATATAATCGAAAAGGAGGATATCAGAACTCAAAAGCAAAAAATTGAGGAAGCAACACACGTATTAGTATTAGCATCAATAAAATAAAAAGAATGACGGTTGAGCTGAACCTGAGAAAATAAATGGAGAAACTTTTTCCTGCAAGCCTTTCGCTCCCGAAAAGACCTTCGCAAAACTAAGCTAAGTAAAGAAGCTTGCGCCGCAGCCACTCTACAAAGAGCATTCTTAGAAACTGCGGCGAACTGGCTCTTGCTCAGAAGTAAACACGACCAGCTGAGAAGTCTATAGCCCCCAACGTGAGATTGAAACTTGGATTGCTTTTCCATATTCTGAACGAGAGCTCCTGCAAAAGTCTTCATGAACACTGTTCCACCTAAGGCTCTCACAATCACATCATCAACGGCTTTCCTCGATCTAAGATCATCGTAAATCGCGACTGTTCTGAATATTATATCGATGAGTAACGAAGCGAGCTCCGTTGACATTTCTGCAGAAAAAGACCAAAACGATTAGGTCGAACAACAAACAAATCACGCATTCAGACCATGCATGTTTATCTAACTAAGCAATAACGAAGAAAAACAAAGCCTCATTCGCGATGAAACGCTCGTCGTTAAATGGAAATGGCGCATTGAGTTTGGGAAGTGTGAAATGGAAATGGCGTGTTAGTACGATGGCTTCGGTGCTGACCTGAAGTGGAGGAATTCAAGAACGCAGGGATTTCGCGACGGAATATACGAACACGCTGGTTAGTGGAGGATGTGGAAACCAATTCGGAGAGGGAGACGAGAGATTGCAATGATTCAGCCGCCATTGTAGAAAACGGGAAGATCCGAAGGAGAATCTGATTAATACTGCAGCGACGCTACCTCTGCCACAGTGAGTGTGTTTCAGTTCCTCACTACTCAGATTAGCTAGGGTTTTGGGTACTGCTATAGCTCGAACCTGTCGTGTTCGGTTCGGACTTTCGTTGAAATGAAAAACAAACCAACGACAACTTTTTTTCTTTTTTCTATTTTCTATTCTAATGCTTCTCTACATTTTTTTTTTATCTCAAAGGACACTTGGAGTCATAGTCTGTCCTAGTAGTTCTCATGGGCTTTTGCTTTCTGCACTTCCTAAATTTAAAATATCCCTATATTGCCCTTTCTCTCTTTCAACTCCACCTTCTTTCCCCCAAATTGCCCGTCGAACTTTAATCCAGCATCTGTTACTGGAGAAAGGAGGTGCCTAGTCACTCAATAAAAGAGGAAAAAAGGGTATTTCTGTTCGTTTAGCTTGTTTTCAATTTTCTAGAGTGTAGGAAGCAAAAATGGTGTGCAGGAAGCAGTGGCCTAGTAATGGGCCTTAATAATCATAGGTCCCCTGTAATTTCAACATGCTATTGCTAACAAATGTTATTTTGTTTAGTAAATATCTAAGATAAATATAACCAATAATGATTGACGACAGTGACTTGTTTCTGTGGTTTAAAATTTAAATCCTAATTAATTATTAGGTATGAAATATATATCTTGTTGGGAATAAAATACTTAACTTTTATGCGTTTACGGTCTCTAACAAAAATTAATTTCTCTGTTTAACAAGATCCATTATGTATCAATATTATGTTAAAAAAAATTAAAATAACATGCATGAAATAGAAATGGCATGATCTGTCTCATTGTCTTCTTTTAAAAATCTAGAAGGCTTAGATAAGTTTTACTTTACACTACGTGTTTGGGGTGAATTTTAGTTGTAACATGTGAGTTTAAAAATTGTTAAAAACAACCGCCAGAATTTTAGTTTTTAATGTTTTTTAATTTCTCTTAATTTTTTATTTTAAAATAAACTTATTTTAAAATTTTCAAAGAAGAACCTGCATAACAGATACTTTAGGAGTTTCAACTCGTAAAACATAAAAAAGCAACCCTGGATCCAAATAAGATGGTTGTTGCTCAAAAAATAGAAAGTCCTCCTCCATTTCCTATTTCAAGATGTGTGGTTTTAAACATATTTATCATTCGAATCCTATTTTAACTATCAAGTATCTCAATCAACAGAGTGGAGTTATTATCACTTACCTAGAAGTCTTGAATTCGAGCACTAAATATATAAATATACAGTTAGCGTTAAATAGATACTTTCAAAATTTGTATCCTATTTTAAGCATTCTTTTTACTGGTTCTTTGTTAGTATTTGTTATAAATTGAGGTTTTTGAGTTTTAACATTTAGCAACCCTGTACATGTTTCTTGCTTGAATGCCTCCGCCCTTGCATCATCCTGCGTCTGATTCTAAGCATTTCACATTGGTAATCTGGCCTCTTTTATGTAATAGTAGTTTAAAATAGATTTAAAATAAATTTTTATTTAAGCGTGTTTATTGATAAATCATGTTTTGACCAATTTCAAATTAGTTGTTAATTTTTGCACGTTGCATGAATTTCATTTTAATGTTTTGGAGGAGATGGGTTGACTTTTTTATTTGATGTTTTTTAATTGTTTTCTTAGAGATATCTATTTTTTTTTCAAATGGTATCAATTTTAATATGTCATGCATGTGATAGTAAAAAAAAAAAGACTATGCTCTTTTATCTTGGCCTCTCTTAAATAAAAATCCTGACTCCGCTCTTGTACCAAAGCACACTGTGCTTTCTTTTAGCTTTAGGGACTTCATCCAATGACTTTGTTCTGTCATTGGGCTATGTTTTAGCTGGTTCCATTCCATGTACGCCATTTGTCGGCTTTTTCATTAAATAGGGATAAAATTTTATCTAATTTTTTTAAATCAGAAATATATTTTAAAATATTACCTAAAAACAGGATAAGTTGTGTCATGACTTCGGAATTATAAGTCATAATAATTGTTACAATTTTTTATTTTTTTTAATTGAAGTAGTAAATAATTTTTTTAATTTTTATTTTTACAAATTTAAAGTCGTAATTTTTTTTTATTTTTTTAATTGAAGTCATAAAAATTATTTACGACCTTTTCAGTTAAAAACTTTTTTTTTGATATTTTTTTTTCTTTTACGATTAAAATTTACAATTTTGAAGTCATAAATTTATTTTTTTTAATTTATAATTGTTTATAGTTTTATTTTTATTTTAAAAAAATAAAAAATATCTAAATATATAATAAATAATATTAAATTGACTTATTTATTAATATATTTTTTATGATTTTATTTGATATATTATTAATTTATTTTAATGTTTTATTATTTAAAACATGTTATATATATTTTTAATATAGTTTTATTTAAATATTTTTTTATTTAAAGTTTAAATAATCTATTAATAAAAATACATAAAAAAATTAAAATGAGATATTAAAAATTTGAAAGAATTTAATTTAAAATTTGATTATATTTAAATAAAAATTACATATTTATTAAAGTAATAATGAGACAATGTCCCACACCGAGTTCTTTTAAATATGTCTCAATAAAAATAACTTGTATTTTTATATTTTTCTTTCACTTATGTTATGTGTTTTATATTAATGTATTAATTATGTTGTTTTTATTTTTATTAATAGAATATTTAAACTTTAAATATAAAAAAACATTTAAATTAAACTATATTAAAAACATATATAACATGTTTTAAATAATAAAGTATTAAAATAAATTAATAACATATCAAATAAAATCATAAAAAAATATACAAATAAATAAGTCAACTTAATATTATTTATTATATATTTAAATATTTTTTAAAATAAAAAAAACTGTAACAATTGTAAATTTAAAAAAACTTTAATAAAAACTTAAAAAAATTACGACTTTAAATCATAAAAAAAATTTAACTGAAGTCTCCCGTTAAAAAAATAATAAAATAAAAAATTATGACTTTAAAGTAAAAAAAAAAAAAACTGAAATCATAAGTAATTTTATAACTTTAGTTAGAAAAATAAAAAGTAACTCAGTCATATCTGACACAACTTATCTTTTATTGGATAATTTTTAAAATATTTCCGATCAAAAAATTGGGTAAAATTTTGCCCCTATTTAATAAAAAAAAACCTCATTTGTCTTGTGACCAAATTTTGAGTGTTACACTATGCTATTATGCAAGATGTCACTTTTGCCACCAGTTGTTAAGTTCCGTTTCATACTCATATCATGTGTGTCCGCTTTTCCGGTTTCTCCGGTATGCTTATTAATTTTAACCAGTTCCATGAGATAATTTTGTGTGAATGCTTTGTAGCATGACAAAAAAAATGAGAAAATGAAGAGTCCAACGCTGCGTTTTGGAATAGTAAAAAAATTAAAAAGGTCAGTTTGAAGTATTTATAAAGTTTGAAAACTATTAATTTGATCCTTATAAAAGTAAAATATATTTTTATGATCTTTAGTGGTAATTCCGTTAGATGACGATATTTTATCGTGACCAATAATTACAAATGAATTAAATAAGTTCTGACGGTTAAAATCTCACAAAATAAATTAAATAATTTTTTAAGGCTAAAACTCCCCACAAAATTGTAATTTGTTGTTACTTGTTGAACGATTTTCTTGTACTTTTTTGAGAGATTAGGGGAAGATGAAAACAAATATAGGTTTTCGTGTCTTCTAAGTATATTCTATGAGGTTGAGAGAAAAAAGTAATTAAGATAATTAAATACGAGAATAGTTTAATAGAATTATCATTGAAGACCATGAAAAATATTTTTTATTTTTATAGACAATAAATTAATATGAAAAAATTTCTAATGATCAAATTAATACTTCTTAAATTTTGCAGCAATCCTAAACACATTCTATGCAGATTAAAATTTCAATTCAAGAGAAAAAATAAAAGAAAATATTATTTCTTAAAAGTAAAATTTTCTTTATTTTTTTTCACATCTTCTCTTCAACTAAGAACATATATAATTTATTTGTGGTTTAAATAGTTTATTTTCCCTTTAAAATGGATTGATTTTTATTCTAATCTTTTAAAGATTATTATTTTTGTTTTAATCCTTTAAATTTTAATAATTTTTGTTGTCTCAAATAACTATTAATTGATAACTAACAACTTCAAAAGTCTTACATTATCAAGGAGACAGAGATGACAATCACACACTCACATGTAAATTTTTTTTTATAAATTATGCTTTTAAATTCTTTATTAATTAGTCTACGACATAAACTATTTTAAACATATAAGAACTTAAACATAATCTACCAAAAAAACATATTTATTATGTCATTATCTAACTTTGTTATTCAATAATAGGAAAAATAATCTTTAAAGTACTGAATTTTAAATAAAATTCTTTAAAGACTAAAATAAATATTAAAAAAATTCTTTATTTCATATAGATCAAGCCTTCATTTGTATTTTTTCCTTGCCTATTTTCTTATTTATTTACCAAACATAGCACAAAAGTAACAAAAATATAAGTAAGATTAAAATATTTTAGAAGTTTTTATTTATGTATTTTCTTCTCTATTTTTTGTTTAAAGTACAGAAGTGGTGCCAGTTGAAATTGGAGGTTATTGTCCAAAAAATAAAATGAGCTTTGGTGTTAGAAAGAAACAATGGAACAAAAAAAAAAGTTATAGAGATAAAACTAACATCCATTTGCTAGTCCTGGCCTCATGAATCCATGTAGGATAAGTGCTCATTATTAGACATGACCACTTAATACTATAGCTCTGTTAATATGGATTAATTCAACAGCTAGGTCGGTCCATCTTGACTCATTTATTTAGTGAGATAATCCAATCCAACACACTTAAATTTAAAGACCATGTAGACACCAAGAAATGATGGGTGAACTTAATCTAATTCAATCCATTAAGATAAAAAAAAAAAAAAAACCTAGAAATCAATATGTCATTAAACATTGTGAATTTTGAAAGAAAGGCAAGAAAAGACCAACATAAATGGTAATAAATGCTATTATCTTTATTGTATTAATTTATAAGAATGTTCAAGATTAAAAAAATAGGAATAATATATTATTTTTATATTTATTTGTGAAGGAAAAGAAAACAATATATATTGTCAAAATGTTTAAGAGTTCGGCTACAAATTAGATAGAGAGGAAGACATGAGAAAAAAAGACGTCAAAGATTTAAATGTAATTATAAGCTTCATCTACAATATTATTCATTGAGTTATATTTTCAAAATCATGTTTGGATGTTTAATAATAAGTAAAATAAAATGCACAATAGAATTAAGTGAAATGAAATAAAGTAAAACCATATTTTTATTATCTTTATGTGTTTGAAAAATAAAATTAAAAACTATTTCCACCTCATTCTCCAGATAGAAAGGAGTGAGAAAACTTTATTTATAAACAAAATAAAAAAGTATAACATGAAATTTATTTTTATATATCATATTTTAATTTAAAAATCTAAACATCAAGCTCAATGCTATTTTATTCCACCTTTTTTTTAACAATCCAGACGTGATTTAAAATATCAGACATTCATCTTTTCTTTTTTACAAATTTAATGTGACTTAAAACATGATTTTATTGAATGATGCGCAGGTCTAACATTTATTTACCAATTAAAAAATATAAAACTTCCTAGTTCCTATGATGGAGTGAAAAAAAATATAAACGTTATTAATATTTTTATAAGTCCTTAAATGAAACTTAAATTGTGCATCTCAAAAATGTTTACAAAATGTCGATTTCAAAATAAAGTCGCCAATATAGAACAAAACCCATTGTTATAGCCCTACTTCACAATTCACGTGCATTCTGTTTGTTGTTGTGATTAATTAGCTTAACGAATAGGATATAAGGATATGCAAGGATTATGTGAAGGCGATATGTATCCCATGATCAAAACATGTTGAGAAGAGAAACTACCCGTTTAAAATAATTTTGTTATAGTCATCTTTTGATTCAGTATTTAAACCTTTAGAGTCCTACTTTTAGAGTTTCTTTAGATAATATTGTTTTATTCATATTTGTTGTCTTTATGTGAGTTCCTTTGCACAATACTAATTTATTCAAATTCATTGTGGATTGTTATAGGTCTTCTTGATTTGACTTGGGTTGTTGATGAACAAGTGTTGATCCGAAAGAAATAATAAAGGGAAAAAAATTGAAAAGTTCAGACTCTATCATGTTTATTTTGTGTTAGGAGGATGAATTTCGTCTTATAGCGTGTTAGATTTGCTAATATAAGTAGCCATTTAGCTTTGAATAGTGTCTGAGTTGTTATTGTTTACTTGTCGTGCATTACCGAAATGTTCTTTATTTAGTATCATATGCTCTTGTAAGCATCGTTGGACATTTTCAATTAACGATATTTTGACTAAAAAACACATCATTTGATATATCTTTTCTTAACGGCTTTACACGAGGGCGACAAAATAATTTATGTATTCTTAATTTAATTATATTTAAATTTTTAATCAAATAAAATTATTTTACAAATAAAAGTAATTATATTGAATAATTTGGATTATTGTGATTAATAAATGATATCTTTGATCATTATGTCTAACTCTATTAATATAAGAAAAAAATTGCGTCTAATTCTCATTTTATTTGGCACATTTTTCTATAACAGTGAAATGGTCTATTTAAGATTTTGTGTAACAATATTGTGTTTTAGGGGATTTTTTTTATTGGTGTGTTGGACTTAATAAAAGTTAGAAAGTAGACAATAGCGTATCTAGGGTCCACTGTCCCAAGCTAGTGCGAATAAAATATAAATACTGAATTCAGCAGGTGCAAATACATAAAATTAAAGGAGATAAATACAAAAAATATTAGATTTTATTTACAATTTTCTGTCAAACAAAAACTTTACTTGTGATTTTATTTTTAAAATGAGGGGGTGCACTCACCCTCGTTACAACGTAGATTCTCCTATGATCGTAGACATGATTTAAAATCAAAATTGATTTAGTTAAATGTTTTTTCTTTGATTGGTGTTCTAATCTTGTAGGTTGTCTTTTTTATTCCTAAAAACTGATCTTATAAGACTTTTTGTGTATTTATTTCCTCAAATTCAAATTCAAATTAATCAGACGGCGGTCAAGCCTCGTGAACTTACATTACTAAATTAGTTAATGCACCCACTAGACCATTCGTCCAACTTATTTATTTTAGTCACGTGCCTCGAAATAGCAAGCATTAATGATATGCACTTATGATGCAAGCAGAAAATGAAAATTTCACTACTTAATATACTAGTTAAAAAACAAAAATCAAAAGAAAATTTAGAATATTTAATACTAAATAAGTACGTAGTATATTTGAAAATTTCACAAAGAGATTTTAGAAAAGAAAAACAGAAGTTAATTTGTATTTGTTTATAATTATAAAAAAAATTCAAAAGAATACGTTGATTTTATAAGAAGCTATTCAAAACAATTTATGATTTTGTTTAGATTTGTATTCTTTTGATTATTTTAAAAATTTGAAACAAGCACATGAAGAATTTATAAAAAAAATGTTTTTTTTTAATTAGAGTTATTTTAATTTATTGGAATCTTTTATCAATAATTTATAAACATCTTACTTTTGTCCATTGTTGGCCGAAGAAACTTGAGCATTAATTACAATATAAATAAAATAAAATAAATAGTTTAAATGAATAAAACATATTAAAGAAGAAAATATTAATTTAATCATTACAAATAGAAAGAGAATACCATAAAACGTTTTGACGTTTAAAATGAGAATTCAAATTTGTAGTATAATGGTTGATTTTTTTTTTCAAAATTATATATATCGGAAATTAGCAAGAAAACGTTACCAAATCATTTATAATTTATAAATTTTATAAAAGATATGATACAATCATAACATTTAAGCATTTTTATTTTTCACATCATCAAGATGAAACACATCTTAAAATCTCGTTTAATGAATGATCATTATGGTCATACGCTAATTAGTCTTGGGATTATGTGAAATTTCACAAACTCTCTCGTTATACACAAATCTCTCTTAATTTTTGAAAAAATATTCATCGATAAATAATGATGAATTGTGATTGAAAGTAATAATTTTTTTAATTTTAAATAAAGTGTATATTGAGTAATATTAAATAAAAAATAACATGATATTTATAATTTTCTAATATTAAAAATTAAATTTCACTCAACTCATAAGAAGATATAAAGTTTGTCCAATTGGAGAAAAGTGAAGGAAGAAAAGAGGGAAGGAGAGTGATTATGATTCAAACCTGACATTTTAAACAAAACTAATAAATTAATATTTAGAGATAAAAAAACACTCAACTCATAACATAAAAGTATTTAAAAATAAATATTGGAAAAACAAGTCAAGTCTCATTACAAGTAAGCCTGGAGAAGAAAGTACTTAGTATAAGATTTATGAGTCTTTTTTGGTAGGCAAGAGTAAGATTTATGACTTTTATGTTATAAAAGTGTTCTAATTAAACTCTACAAATTAATCTCAACATTTTTTTTCTATAATTTTTTTAATTATATGAATTGTTAAGGAAACAATGCTACCTGATGCATATAGAAGAACAGAGATCACCACACCGAGATTTTTACAAAATGCAAAACCAAGAAACATAGGGGCACTTGGTTTGCCCATTTTCTGTTTTTATTTTCACTAAAAACAGAAAATGAGAGGAAAAATACATTTGATTTTGTATATTCATTTTCAAATCCAGAAAACAGATTCAATATTTAAAAAAAATACACGAAACGCAAAATAATCGTTTTCGGTGTTTTCAAAGAGTCTAAAAACATGGTGGCAATCCTTGTAATTTAATCACATTCATCTTCTCTAATGCACCCACTTCTCCTCCACCCCCTTCCTCGAACAAAACGTTGCTTCTCACAACATTGCAAAGCAGAGGCGTAACCTCCATCGCGCCACCCTCACCCACCACAACCTGCGTGCGTCGCCACCTCCCCCCTTTGTCGCGCATAGTTATCTGTCTCACAGATTTGCACGGGCCATCCTGTGCAGGTGACCATGACACCCTTTGCCACTTGCATGCTTGCGTGACTCACTTTGTCGCACAAACACCACCGTGCGCCATTCCACCCCTGGACCAGAGATTGGGGTCTTGGTTGGGACCTACAACATTTGTTGCGAACAAAAGCCACCGTATCTAGGAACTTGTTTCAGTACAACGTCTCATGTTTTGGTGCGTGACATGCAACATTTGTTGCAGTGGGAGAATTTGCAACGATGACTTGGTGGTTTGGGATTGAAGGAGGGATAACGATTTGAGAGGGATAATGAGGTTTGGTCTTGGCTGGGGTGGAGATGCAATTGTAGAAGCGCTTTGGGTGGAGAACATTCAGTATTTTTTATTTTTTAAAATAGAAAATAAAAATCTTAACCAAACATATTCTCTAAATCTAAAAATTTAGAAAATAATTTTTTTTAGAAAATACAAACAGAAAATAAAAAAAAACTCAAACCAAGGGCCACCCTGCTTGTTGGAAATATTTAGAACGTTCCAAACAAATTTAGTCCAAAAACAAGCACGAAGGTGTTACCTCCCTACACAACACATGAAACTTGCCATTAATTAATTGCAACTAATATCAAATAAAAACAAGCATAGGAAATTTAGGGTGTATTTGGTTTGCATTTTCATTTTCTGTTTTCATTTTCTGAAAATTGTTTTCATTTTTAAAAGATTAGAATTTTGAAAACATGTTTGGTTTGACTTCTTATTTTCTGTTTTCATGAAATAAAAATAATGAAAATTTATGATAAATTGAGTTCTTGTCTTTTTGTATTTTTGGATTTGCTTAAAATTACATTTATTGCCACCGTAGTTTCATTTTACTCGAGATGGAGTTTCTGTTCTCAACTGAAAACGAGAATTTATTGTTTTTATTTTCTAGTTGTTTTCTGTTTTCATTTTTACTGAAAATGTTTACAAAAATTCAAGCAAACACATTTTCATCACATTTTCTGTTTTCAGTGAAAATAAAAACAAAAAACAATCAAACCAAACATCCAAGAAAGCCAACAATATTCACAAGATTAAGCCAACATTTACATATACAAAGTAAAATTAAGATTACATTGAGAGAGAGAGAAAGACCATGAAAGGACCCAATTAAGTGAATGAGGTAAGAAAATTGATGAAAAACGAATTTGATGATGTTCATTAAGTTTGAAATTTAGTATTGTCCTAACTAATACTAAATCTAAGCATTTATCATGTCATTATATTACCTAAAAAATCACGCCATTATATTTTAGTTTCTACTTGGCCAATGCAAATATATGTTTATACAAAAAAAAGGCTTAAATACCCTTATCATCAATATAAAATATAGTTTTTTTAGTTTTTTTTTCTTCTTTTAGACCTTTAAATTATTATTTTAGTCTTTGTTATCAAGCAAGAACTTTAAATGATAATGCAATAATGGTGTTAGAAAATGAATTTGTTGCGTCATTACAAGTTTGACAAGAAAGTTATATGTAATTTTTTTTAGGAAATTATGCTTTAAAGTTCTCATAAATTTAAAACAATTGATATCTTCAAATTAATTGATGAAGGATGTAAAAGTATAATTTACAAAAAATACACATGACTATTCTATTAGACTCCTTAATTGATGTGACAAGTTAATGGATTAGTAGTGTTATTATTATATCATTTGTGTTAACGCTGATACTTGACCATAACAAGAAAAATATCATTAAGCCACCAATACAAAAACTATTGCAACATTAGAAAAATCGGTTCCTATTTTATTCAATGACTGAACTAACAACCAAAAAGAAATACTTAGAAGTCCAACCCGCTACTCATTAGCAACTGAAAATATATCGGTCGCTATGCAGACACCGATTTTATCCGTCGCTAACGTAAACTAAGTCCGTCACCTGTTATTTTGGTCGATTTTATTACCTTATGACTACTTTAGCAACCGCTCTGCCTCTGATTCGGTCGCTGAATTTCGTTAATTATTTTTCAGAATTGTGGAATATACGATCGTGCTACATAGCCACTGAAATGTTCCGGTCACAGAGAGTATTAAATAAAAGAATTTGTAAAAAATTAATATTGTGAAACATTTCTGCTGAATTTAATATTTTTTCATGCTATTTACCAACCTGCTTCGTATTTAGAGAAAACATTAAAATTGTAAATGTAATATAAAATATGGTTAGATATAATTCATAAATCAATTAATGAAATATACAATGTGTTAATAAGCAATACAAAATGCAAATTAATTCAATGAGCAAAAAGAAAACTATATACATTAATGAAATATAACTAAGTTGTCTCAGTTCATAACATGAAATATACAACTATCCAAATGATTTCTTGTGACTCTACTACATGATTAAACTAAGAAAAATAAAACCCTTATTTATTGTCAATAATAGTGACTAAAATTATAAATTTTATACTATAAAGGACTAAAACAAAAAAAACACCCTATTTTATAGTACCAGTACTATGCTATTTAAGCCAAAAATAAAATATAATTAAGTTCCGATGGTAGTGTTGAAAACATCTCAATACTAAAACTCTCATTTATTGTGGTGTTTAGATTGATGTTGGATAGAATAGGCTTTTAAATGGAGAAACAAGTACATTTAGTAGTTAATAATTTATAATTAATGGTTGAATGGACAATAATTATTAACATTAACTTAATGTATGTTCTGGTCTTCCATTTTTAAATGTGTCAATTGAATTATCTAAATATATCAATTGTATAATTTTGAGTCCTCTATATGAAAATAAATATATGACAAATTTTGTTCTCGTGATACTAAATGATGAATGTTAATGATGCAGCGTTGATGTATTTGACTCATGATCACATGACTTAATCACACTTTTGATTAATATCAATCATGATGAACCAAAAGTATAATTGAGCCATGTTTTAATTAGGCTTTTAGCACAAGGCCATTAATTGCCAACCTGAACGTAGGTGGATTAGTTTTTTAATCTATTGTTGAGATACAAGGCTTATGGCCCACATGGACTGTTATTTATTAATCCAATTTCTACGAGATCCGTATACAGGTTAACTGGGTAGGGAAAATTGGGAACAAGAGAGACCAAGTATTGAAGAGGCTTGAATGTGGTAGATTGCAATTTCAGTTTATTTTTTACTTCGTGAAGGCGTACTACATGATATGCAAATCGAAAGTACCAATTCCTCCTCCTCCTTCTTATACATATCCTTAATGGCAACTATGGACTTTGATCTGTTATAGACACTTGCATACTACCAATAAAATTAATTGACATGCCTTTTCAAATAGTAGGTAGTAATAAAGAAAAACTTAGGTAAAAGGCAATAAATGTGAAATATTCTCAGTATAAAAGTAATCAAAACCACTATTTTTATCTCATTATTTGTTGGCATTTATAAGAAAATGATGAAAATGAGAAAAGATAGAAAAGGCACATCTAGCTGTAAGGTGTCCATGATGCATTTAACGCACATGAACTGTGGTACACAGAATTGAATTCGAAATAGTATCGATAGGCCTCTCTTTATTACGGGCGTTATCTCCATCTGCTAGTGGTAGCGAAAGATATTTAATTCGGCACATCAAATATCACAACCAACAAGCTCTATATAAAGCTACTCCAATATTTCTATCTCAATATACTTGTAATTCATAGGCAGATATCTACCGAGAGGGTTAAACACTTAGCATCTGCTGAGGGTACCTTGGTAGACACCACACTACCCATAATATGGTCGAAAACAACAACCCAAGGGTTTTTGGTTCTTCTATGTTTCTATGTTTGCTTGTGTTGATGATTTGGAACAAGATTGTTGTTGTTGTTCCACAAGCCGAGGCTCGAGCATTTTTTGTTTTTGGTGATTCGCTAGTTGACAATGGCAACAATAACTACCTATTCACCACTGCTCGTGCCGACTCATATCCTTATGGCGTTGACTATCCCACTCACAGGGCCACTGGCCGTTTCTCCAATGGCCTCAATATCCCGGACATTATCAGTTGGGTCCCTAATTATATACACTTTATGTCATTGTTCCTAATTAATTGGTTTCAGTTACTTTCAACTCCATGTTTTTATGTTTTGTAATGTTTTAATTAATACTCTTAACTTGATATAGTAGTATACCCTAATAAGCTACATTTATTGTCCGTTATATATAATAAATATATAACTATGAGTGCGTCATGCATCATGTAGGCGAGAAAATTGGGTCAGAACCCACATTGCCGTATCTAAGTCGCGAGCTCGATGGAGAGAGGCTACTCGTTGGTGCCAATTTTGCTTCTGCGGGGATAGGAATTCTCAATGACACTGGAATTCAGTTTGTAAGCCAAAGTTTTTTTTTTTTTTTTTTTAAGTTTTAGTTGTGAATGACCACTTTTGCTAATTCAACCCCGATAATTTTATTTTAATTTTTGTTATGGCTATACATTCTTATTTAAGTAATAATACACACACGCAGACATGAAAAAAAACTTATCAATAAGCACTTAGAAAATAAAATAAAAGGGTAAAATGAATTAAACTTTTTTAAAAAAATTAAAATTAGTTTATGCATAAATTAAAGTCAATTTTTTAAAAATTCATAGCTAAACAAGAGAAGTGAAAGTTTTCACTGATTAACTTATATATAAACTAATTTTCATTTATTGAAGAAATTTGTTTTATTTTACTTTTTTTTCCTCCAATAAGTTATTATTCTTAAATAACATTCCTGTTTAATCAAGAACAGGGACCAATTATGAGGCAAATTTGCATGCATCCTCTGTCCAAACTAGTTTTAAGCTGTTTGATAGATGCTGGTATTGAATGAGGCCATTAAAATGCTATATATCTACATTTGCAGATAAACATAATTCGAATCACCAGACAATTACAGTACTTTGAGCAGTATCAACAAAGGGTGAGCGCACTAATTGGACCAGAGCAGACTCAACGACTGGTCAACCAAGCACTAGTCCTCATAACCTTAGGTGGCAATGATTTTGTTAACAACTATTACCTGGTGCCATTCTCTGCAAGATCACGCCAATTTGCACTTCCAAACTATGTTGTATACCTTATTTCCGAGTATCGCAAAATTCTTGTGGTATTGCTATCCTTTACTTCTTTTTCTGTTGCTGTTATATGTTATACTACTATTATTAGTATTATCCCTTTTTAAATTTTGGTCTTTACTTTTGCTGGTACGTTTGTCATGCATATAACCATGTATACGCAGCATTGATGAACCATCCAAAAGACTACTGAACAACTTGAACAACAACAATAATAGTTAGACATTTCACTATTTTAAACACCTCATCAATACATCTAATTTTTTCTCAATCTTTCTCTTCCTATCACATTATATCACCTATCATATTTATATAATTTTTTCTTTCTCTCACTAGTGTAAGTAATATTTTAAGTGTACAAGTATATTTTTCCTTTGAATAATGTATATATAGATTGTGAATAAGTCACGTTCATTCTTCATTGAACTTTAACTATTTCCACTTTAAATTTTCTACATTTCTCTTTAACATGAGAGAAAAAAGTTACATGGTGCGTTGCTTTATTTTTAAATTTTTTACTAATAATTATAAAAATATCACACTATCTTCATTTGAGTATTTGCAAAGAATTAGAATTCACAATTGTGCATTGAAATTTCTAAAAATATTTTTCAAACTTTAATTCAAACATAGTCTTAAAAATTCATTTTTTTTCACATGTGTGTGTGCACTTTGGTGTGTTGTTCCCCCTTTCTCTTCCTATTAATCTTAAGGATATGTTTGTTTTAACTTTTAAGGTCCATCGAGTTATTTTCAAGAAAAAAAATGTAATTTGAAATATGAAGTTTTTATATTTGATATAATTAAACTTCAAAAAAAAATATTTGTGGCCATTGCTGATTTTTGAGAAAATAACATTATCATGTGTTTATTTAATCTTTCATATAGTGAAGAATGAGTAGCGGATCACTGTGGATGTGTTGCTTTTTCATGATAATATTATGTATCTTTTTATTATTTGAATTTTAATAAAATGCTTTAAAATAAAAAATTAAATCCTATTCCTACCCACCGAACATGTTCATTTATAAATTACCTAATAATAATATTCTTGAGAATATAATTTTTGAAAGTGTAATACGTAATACTTAAAACCAGCGCAAAGATCACTGTTAGCATTCATTTGTAGTACTAGGCTACTAGCTAGTAATAGCGTTGGTGATTCTTGGGTAAATTAATACGCATCCACCTCTGTCAAATAGAGGACACGATGATTAATTGTGTCTGAGAAAGAAAAAAAAGTGTACCTGGGTTGGACAAGACACGAATTCAACAACAGATATAGCATTGGTGTTTTACCTACATAGTCTTAATGAATTTGAATCTAGAATTTAATAAATGAAATATAGTTTTCTACTTTATTAGATTTCAACCTCTAATTAATTATTGACATTATGAAATGGTGGGAACTTCAGAGAGTAATATAGATATGAAATGAATAATTTATCATAGTATATGATGTATGCGTGCCTGTGGCAAGCAAGTTGAGTTATGGTACGACATGACGGGTTGTTAGAAGCCATTGAACATTCATTCTACGGATTTATAAACATTGAGTAGCATCAAAGGGATTGGATCTAATGGAAGGGGCTAATCTCTCACAACATGGTGAATAAGGTTCAAATTCCAGCTAAGAGAGATGCTTACATTTAATGTCAACCATGCCTTGAACATATTACCTCCGAAGGAGAAGACCTGTGGGAAACCAAATAAACATTGAGTAGCTAGGAAGCATGTGGGCTAACGTACTATAAATGTAGAATTAATGTGTCATGATGTTTTTTAAGCATGCTGACTATTCAGCACCAATAATTATTGCTATTGTTATGTTAACTAATTAAGTGGATGCATGCAGAGGCTTTATGAATTGGGAGCAAGGCGAGTTTTGGTGACAGGAACGGGACCTTTAGGTTGCGTGCCGGCAGAATTGGCGCAGCGTAGCAGAAATGGGGAGTGTGCAGCAGAGCTGCAACAAGCTTCTGCTTTGTTCAACCCGCAACTCGTTCAGTTGGTGAATCAACTCAACTCTGAAATTGGTTCCGATGTCTTCATTTCAGCCAATGCTTTCCAATCCAATATGGATTTTATTAGTAACCCACAAGCGTACGGTATGTATGTACAATCTGTTACTTTGCAGCATTTACTCAATTAGATATGGTTGTTCTATAGATTTTAATTTCTGAATCTGTTATGCTTGTTGGCTTAATGCTATAGAGTCATTAATAATTTATTCGTAAAATTTAAATAAAATTAGACAGTTAAAAATAGTAAAATACACAAGAGATAAATATATCATTATTGTTATCCACATTTTATGCAGATAGTAGGGGTGTGCAATATAGGATCCATATTAAAAATCCTACTTCAAACTCTGCACGCATCCTTGTTGATATGTGCTGAGTATTGTACTTTTTCAAGTGTCTTTCAGAGCAAACACGTAGAGGAGTGTGGTCCATAAACAACAAGTAAGGCAGATAACAACAACTGTAAGACATAAAATCATTGGTGTGTTTTCGCACAATAACTTTAGCCTTTTGGATGAGATGATTCCTTTTATATATATCTTAGCTGTGTATTGGTCTGGTCCTTCCTTACACTACTTATTTTAGTTATTTAAGTCTTTGGGCCCTTCTTCAGAAGGCCAACCGCCAATCTCTCACATTAGGCATGTTTGTTTTAATGTTAGGAGGTTTGCAATAAGCTGTTAAATGAAAAAATTCTAAATTTTTACTTTTCACAAAATATGCATTAGAGTGTGTGCTCGTTTAACCCAATGCTAAATCAAACGCACCAGACATTTTGTACAAAACCCCTCTCACAGCCTGTATGAAAAATTCTTATGTACTGGGTATGACAAATTATTTCAGGCTCACTTATAGCATATTAATATTATTCTTAGAATAATTAAGTATTATTTGGCACAATTGTAATTTTTTATTCTTACATAATAATTTTATTCTGGGGCAATTTTAAACTAACAGTTTCTGTCGGTTTGGTAAGTTTGGGAGCGTGAAGCTTGGTAGCTAGCTATATTAATTTTGAACGCATTAATTACCTTCTTTACAATTCACATGCAGGTTTTATCACATCAAAAGTTGCATGCTGTGGTCAAGGACCTTACAATGGGATTGGACTGTGTACTCCGGCGTCTAACTTGTGCCCAAACAGAGATGTGTATGCGTTTTGGGACCCCTTCCATCCAAGTGAGAGAGCAAACAGATTGATTGTGGACACATTCATGATCGGAGACTCCAAATACATGCACCCAATGAATCTCAGTACCATGTTGCTTTTGGATTCAACTTCAAGGACCTAGCTAATTATTATCTTCTTCCTGTTAGGGTCGTGGCATACATTCTGCACTAGATTTTGTGTTATACATTGATTGTTTAAGCTATATTGTTACAAATTATTTGAAACCACTGGATTTCGTATGATTTTTTCTCTCTCTAATCTCTGCTTTGAGGGAGGAAAATAGAGAAAGGAAAGTCCATTGTGTGATTGAATGTCCCAATTGTAACTTGTGAGGCATGTATTGTTCGGGTGAACTGGGTCAGATAATTTGTGGGTAGAGGCTAAGCCCAAAATCAGTTTGGGCTTGAAGCTTTAAGTGTGATAAATTTAGGTATCCGAGATGTATTAGTAATTTACAACAAAAATTATTCCATGCAAACCTTAGCTTAAATCCATATTGTTAACTCGTTGTTCGCAACAAATTTGTCATAGTAAATTATTCAAAATTGCGAATCTCAATTTCCACATGGATGTTTGTACTTAAATTGATGCAAATTCAATTTATAAGTAAGAGATAAAGAATTTAAAATAACAGATAAAGAAAGATAGTAGATAAAATAAATATGAATTTAAAATAACAGATAAAGAAAGATAATATATAAGATAAATATTTAAAGATAAAAATAGAAGATAGAAAAGATAAAAGATTTAAATTAAAAGATCATAAAGACAATGATAAAAATATAAGATAAAAAAGTAAAAGATTAAGATGAAAATAAAATTTTAGATTTTTCTTTATCGATTTGTTGAATTTTTTCCTACCTACACCTACTCCTGATGTCTACAAAGACCCAATAGATAAAATGCATGTATATCTAATTCTAGATGTTTGCTTTAATGCATGAGTATCTATGTCTAACAATGATTTTATTAAGATACTCTTTCCTTTTTTAGTTCTATTAGAAATTACCATTTGTCGAACGACTAATCCCTAAAACTGATGCATATAAGATATTCCTTTTATTTCTATTAAGGATTATCCTCCCTCGAGCACCCAACCCCTAAAGATGAATGATACATGAAATTAAAATAAGAAAGGATAATAAGAAAGAAAATACCTGTTTGCATTGATAAATATAAAGTGTACAATACATCTTTTGGCTTTTTAGGTCTACTGAACCCTAATTAAGGATTTAGCATCTCGTAATCATAAGGAATCTTAATAAAAAAATAGAAATTGATGAAAGAGAAAGAATGGAAAAAGGACATAAAAAAAAGGATTTTCCCTATTTTAGATACTTGGGCTTGAGATACATTCATTAGAGAGCTCTCAGTCTTCCGGATGGTATCTTTTCTCCTTATCTTGACTCCTTTTTTATAGTTGTTGAAGTGAATTTAGTCTAATGTAAAAAATCTTCCATATTCATGTTTTTTATATTTTCTGGATTTTTTTATTTTAATCCCTCATTTTCATAACTGGAAGCCATAAATAAAAAAACATCAATTCTTAATATTTAAATAAAAAATAACTACTAAATAAATATTTTTAATATATTTTTATTATAAAAAATAATTCATATTTAACAGGTATCATATATATACTTTATTCCGCTATAAAGCTTTATCTACAATATGCAGAAAAATAATGCTTGATACATGTTAGTACCCATCACACCATCTCACACAAATGTGGGGACTGGGGTGATAAAGATCAAACATAAATATTTCCAAAAAAACAAAAAGACTTGATTGATATGAGATGAATATGGATATGTATTTGAGGTGAATGGTTACACTGAGGTTAGTTTAAGTTGTTGACTCATTCCAGGTAGGTAAACATGGATCTGCTAAATTAAACCATCTAAATTAATTTATCCACAAATCAAACATTAAAAATGGTATGTATATTGACATGTTTAAATAGGAGTTTATGTAGTTTGTTAAATGTAGGGGGAGCAATGCGAACATAGTTACCCAGCCGAGTGTCATACAAGTGATCAATTTAGTATTATATTATGTATATTTCACGTGTCCATGACCTTAGCTTGATACAAATTAATTTATGGTGTCAAATTGTCGTCTGTAATCCTTGCTAAAGATGAACACAAGTTTGATAATCCTACAAGTGAATCCGTACCGGCTACCCACGTATGTGTGTATGTATACATGTAAACCATGAAAATCCTAAAAGTGATTCCGTACAGTATGTTGTCAGAATTCATCTAATCTTTTTTTGGGTTAAGCCAACTTGAAAATATTTGGAAAAAAATGTATATCCTCACTATATTTTAATTTTTGAAGTGGTAGTAGACTTTAGAATTAGAGTACCAAGACTCACCTCTACTTGAAAATCTACGCGGGTTGGAAGTTATTGCAATCTCAGGTTTCAAAAAGTAAACTTAGAGTGTGGTTGATAAAAACTTAATTAATTTTGAATAAACAAATGGATAAACTCAGGTTTAAATATATAATATATTATTTTCATAATTGAAGAAAAAATAGTTAATTAAATTTATTTTATTTAAATTGTTAAGTTATTTTTACGTTATATTGAAATAAACTAAAAATAACTTGAAAATATACGGTAAACAAGTTTTATAAAATTTCTCAAATATTTAAGTTATAAGAAAAATCTGAATAAGCTGTAAATAAACTCACTATTTGTAAAAAAATTCCAATAAGGTTCAAGTCACACTTCAAATAAGTCAAACTTGCAGGTGTTGTATAATTCTTTAAAAAAAATTAAAAAAATAATGATAAACTATAAAACACAAAATGAAAAAATATTCGCATGTATGCAAGCACAGGCCCCACCCATTCTTTCTTTTAGGAAAAGTTAAAGAGCATTCAAACCCACATACACGCACACCTATTTTCTTTTGACAATTTTTTTTATTTATTGTTAATACTATATACAATGAATATATACGAATAGTACACAAACGCATAATGATTTTTCTGTTAAAAAAAACAAACACATAGTGATTTTTCTTTTGACAATATTTTTTTTATTATTAGTACGACATATAATAAATTTATACGAAAAGTACTTAAGTCTTTAATCATGAAATGTATCAATTGTGCCTGTCGAATAATATGATAAAATAATAGTTCAATTTTTGGGCGTCCTAGTTTTATTGATGAAAAAAAAATGAATGAGATTTTATTGACTTGAATTAATGTGAATTCTATGATAGTGTAAAATAGTTTTTTTTTTTAAAATTATATTCGAGATTACATGGAGTATTCTTTTGTAGGCACGGTTCGAGAGGATTCTCAAACTACTTTAGTCAATGTTTGATTCCATGAAGACATTGAACCTCTTGCAAGCTAAAATTTAGGAAAGTTGTACATATCAGAAGAGTCAGGAAGAACCGTAGGCCGTAGCTGTCTTTGTATTTTATATGTGATATTTGTATTTTACTTATGCATCGTTTGCATTTGATTTATATGAGTATTTGACTTTCTTTTTTAATTGTGTAATATCTAAGTCTCCTATTTTATTTATCTAGTAATTTTAATTGTACAATTATTTATCTAGTAGTAATCCTAAGTAATAATCTCAAGTAATTTGTTAAGAAAAAAAATCACTTAATAGAAATTAAATTTTTAACATACTTCAGGTGTTGATTATTTTGTTGAATCCAACCACATGTATAAGGGTATTTTTTGAAAATAAGAATGATAAAAACGCAAGCGGTGTTTATAAAAGATGGAGTGCAAAAAGACTTTTTTTTTTAGACTTTTGCATGTTTTGTTTTGTTTGTTTAGGGAACACCAGGCAATCCTCGGGGAAGGGGTTTAAATTAGTGGAACTGAAGTGAATATTGAAAGTTTAACTGTTTTTTGAAGTTCAACGTTAGGGATGATAATCCGTAAGGTCTTAATAGAGAATTATAGTATTTGTTTTCATATTTGTATTTTTTTTTATAAAAACTTGAACCTAAGGTTAGATCCGAATTTCTAGTAACTTTGATTCCTGTGTTCTTATATGCTGAGTACTAAGTCCCTAGACTTATATATGTTACCTGAATTTTAGTTAACTATAAAAAATGTATTGATTAAAAATATAACTAAAGTTTTATTAAAATACTATTTATAAAATATATATCTTCTATAAAACAATATAAACATAATTAGAATACATTATAAACATTACAACAGACTTCAACAATAACGAATTTATAAACTTTTAAATCTATTGTGATAGTGGTGCACCTTTAACATGATAGTCTGTGAAGTTCATTGTATTGATTTAGTCACAACTTCGTAATTCATGTATTATACAGTGGTTACAGTCACAAAGAAAATTGAAATTTGAACGGTGACAGAAAAAAATAAAGAGAAAGATTTACTAGATTTTCATAATTTTTTTAAAAATATATTATTATACATGTATGTATTATTATAATCATGTTAATGTTACAGATATCATCATGTTTAAAACTAAAATTGTCTCGATCGATAGTGAGAAGGTTTTATTAAAAAATTTAAAAATGTTTTACTAAATCATTTATATCCATCATAGTAATTTAACATTCTTAACATAAAATTCCCTCACTATGAAAGAAAGTGGAACTGTGGAAGCCTTTCTGCCAAGGGAAAGAGATCTAAAACTAGTCGGTATTGAACAGGAGGGTAGCTAGACCGAACGCCACCCTATTTATGTGGATCTCGTATCAATCTGTCTACTTCCGTCCCCACCCATAATCGAATCATTATTTAGGGAAAACACCTCACTATTTTTTTATTTCTTGTTTAGCTCAAAAGTGCATATTATTGACCATTTTTTGTTTTAGTTCTAAACTAAATTAACCAAGATACGAGTGACAGTAAAGTTTAACACAAAAACATAAATGATTAGTCATGAATGAACTGAAATATATCTGAGAACGCAATCTTGTCTAACTCTGTACTACATATCTTTCGTGTTTTATTCGTTTAATTAATCTTCTTCTATATCTGCCTAAGTTTGCGGTGCATAAAACAACTAGGGGTTTCCCATTAGGCATGTCTGATATATATTGTTGTTAGACTAAACTACAAGTAAAGCGACTTGGCCAATATTTGATTAATTTTAGCCTATGATTTGACACATCCAACAAACTACCAAAAAATAATCCTCAATTTCAAATGCCCAATCCTAGTGATTGTAGTATTTTTGAGCAAACTAATCAAGGAGTTAATACTAGATATTTGAGTTTCTATTAATTCAAAGATCATTGATGGATGAAATTGAAATTATATTGATTGTGATTTTGAAATGGGAATTAAGAAATATTCAAGTCCCACATCAGTTGTCTCAATCGAGTGCAACTTATATATATGTTGGATAACTTCACTTAATGTCTATTGATTTTAGGATGAAACGTGATAACCAATTACAATATGAAACTTATATAATGTTTAACATTTTTATTATTATTTAACGTCAAATTTCACCTTATACTAAAAAAAAATGTTACAACTCGCTCTTTCTTAGTGGTTGGTACGCAAATTTTTTTCCAGGTAGTTTGAAATTAAGGAGACAAAAGATTTGTTTCTCATTCTTTTTGTCATACTCGAATTGGCTACTTCTTCCCTAATTGAACTTTCCTAAGTTAAGTCCTAATTAACGTAGTTCTGCTGACCCAAAATTCTGGTCAATTAATACGTTAACTGCCAACTTTGACAAATTACATGCAATGCAACCAATGTACCGATAGTTTGTTCTTGGAAGTTGTATTTACACCCGAGGATGTCATGTATCATAAATTGCATAGTAAAACATTATGTCTAGAAGCAAAGGTAAAAATATTTAACTTGTGGTTTAATTTTGAGGAAGAACGAGTCTCAATATTTTTAACCCTGTCTACCTAGGCGGCTAGGAATTACTAATGCTGGTTTTGGATGTTGAAATTGAGGGAAGGGTTCCTCTTCTGCTAAGACCACTCACTCACTAGAGCAATTACTTGATGTACTTGCTTCCTCTAGATTCGGCGGTCTGCTTTAACTCTGAAGAGGTGGTAGCTAGCTAGAGAAAAAACAAAACATTTACGAATGTGGTTTGCAAAGATAAATTAACCTCTCAAGCTTTACATACACACACACATATATATATATACATAGCCCTTCCAATTGCTTGATGTAAGCCACGAGTTATCAAACCTAAGAAGCATATTCAAATACAATCAACAGTGGTCACTCCTGTTTTGCTGCTATGACTAGTGTTTTGGTGTTTGGCTTTTGTGTAACAGTAAGCTTGGTTCTAGCACTTGGTTCTGTTTCTGCTCAACCAACACGGGCTTTCTTCGTTTTCGGTGATTCGCTCGTCGACAGTGGTAACAATGACTTCTTGGCAACCACAGCCAGAGCAGACGCTCCACCCTATGGCATTGACTACCCAACACACAGACCCACTGGACGCTTCTCTAATGGCCTAAACATCCCTGACTTAATCAGTATGAGTTCCTTTGTCACATACTGCCAAATAATTAAAATCAACATATATGATGATACATATATCTTCTAGATATCATTTGCTTGCATGGCCATATATAATAACTAGGCTTGCATTGCCTCGCGTGTAGTTATTTATATATGGAGTTGTGCAATTCTTGTTAATTCCAGGTTTGGGGCTTGGCCTAGAGCCTACACTGCCCTATTTGAGCCCGCTACTAGTTGGAGAGAAGCTTTTAATTGGTGCCAATTTTGCATCCGCTGGAATTGGCATTCTCAACGACACGGGGATTCAATTTGTAAGCTTAAATATTACTAATTGTTAATTTTATTGCAATCCAAGCTTTATATGTTGAGAACATATATAGTGTAATTTAGAGTCCATATATCGGTTAATTATATAAAATCAATTCATGGTAACTATATAGTATGGTTTGGCAGTTGAACATTATCCACATTCAGAAGCAACTGAAGCTATTCCATGAGTATCAGGAAAGGTTAAGTTTACACATTGGTGCAGAGGGAGCTCGGAACCTAGTAAACAGAGCACTCGTCCTCATCACTCTTGGAGGCAATGATTTTGTCAACAATTACTACTTGGTGCCATATTCAGCAAGATCTCGCCAATTTTCTCTCCCTGACTATGTGCGCTATCTCATATCTGAGTACCGCAAAGTTCTCAGGGTATGCATTCTTTTCCAAACCCAATAATTACTATCTTTGAATTAAGTAGTCCCTTTGATAATTAATCATCTTGTACATGATTAATATCCATAAATTTATGATTAATATTGCAGTTTGTTAAGGAATTTTAAAAACATAGACATAAGGTTCGACGGGCAAATATAAATAGTGCCTATATTTTAAGATGAAATGAATCATCGATTTAAAAATATTTGTCATTGGCAAAATAGTGGTCAAAGTCTTGTTTTTGAGAATGTTCTGCTGCATGTACGTACCAGTGTTACTATCGGTGACGGAATGTGTGTATTAATGCAAAAGACACATGTCTATGTTTTGGTTGGTGAGGGATACCAAAATCTTTTCTCACATTTTAGCATCTTATTATTCAATGCGCAATTTATGACACATTACAATGTTTTATATATCCAGCTACATTATAAAATTATTAGATTATTTATCCCTAGCTAATGTACATATATGCTCACCTTCAACTTGCTAAAATATATATATATATATTAAGATCGAGTTAATTAACACAAATACTTTAATTGAAAACACATGCAGAGGCTTTATGATTTGGGTACTCGTAGGGTTCTTGTAACTGGTACAGGACCAATGGGGTGTGTTCCTGCGGAATTAGCGACGAGAAGCAGAACTGGTGATTGCGACGTGGAACTTCAGAGAGCTGCATCGTTATTCAATCCCCAACTCGTTGAAATGTTAAACGGACTAAATCAAGAACTCGGTGCTGACGTTTTCATTGCTGCTAATGCCCAACGCATGCACATGGATTTCGTTTCCAACCCTCGAGCTTATGGTATGAATACAATTTTGAAACTTTCAATTAGTGGCACTAAGTTTTTAATTTAGCTTACACTCACAATCTATAGTATTGGTCCTAATTGTAATTTTCTCCATTTTCCTTTAGCAGTCATGTGACGATTATGAGATGACAGACACCCATACATGACATTGTTTAAATTTTGTTCATATAAATTTTATAGCATATATATTGAAAAAATAAATTACAATATTGTTTTCATTTTTTTAAATTAAAAATTTCATAAAATATTTCTCACGTGAGTAAAAAGTATACAATATGATTACATAATTGATAGAAATTATGGTTTGTGTATATTAGCATTATATTAAATAATATTAATTTTATTGTTATCATTATGTTTGACCCTGCATGAAGAAATAGATAATTCATTTTATTTTCTTAATGACTCGTTTTGTTGGATGGAAAGAAAGAAAAAAAGATAGGAAAAAAAATTTGTATTAAAGAGAAAGTAAAAGAAAGAAAAAAAATTGGATTTTTTTCTCTAGAAATAAACATTTCCCATCCTTTTTCCTTCCACTTCCTCCTTTTCAACTAAACAGAATGACCCGCAGGATTTAACAAATAGATCTTAGTCTTTAGAAAAATTAAGGAGTGTGATTATGAAATTTTAAATTTGATAGTTAATATACATGTATTAAGTATATGAGGACGAGGATGGTAAGCCCAATCATTCTCCTTTTGAATATTTTGATCGAAGAAGGTCTAAAATGTAATTGGGCCGACAGGATTTGTTACATCGAAGATAGCTTGTTGTGGGCAAGGGCCATATAACGGGGTTGGACTGTGCACAGCGGCCTCAAACTTGTGTCCAAACAGAGACCTTTACGCGTTTTGGGATCCATTCCATCCATCCGAGAAAGCTAGTCGAATCATAGTCCAACAGATCCTCAGAGGCACCACTGAGTACATGCACCCCATGAATCTTAGCACCATCATGGCCATCGATTCCAGGACTTGATCAATGCCTCCTTCCTTCCTTCGTTTTTTCAATTTCTCTCGCAAGTCTTCACAAGACATAATTAAGTTGTAGTTGGTCATATTCTATCTATTTGTGCCCCTTAATTAAGTTTATTTCATCTTCTCATGATGATCCCCTAGCTAGTGCATGTGGTTTGTGCTGCAAAGTTATCATGTACTGGTTTGCCCCTCCAATTGTTATTGCTCTCTTGGAAGTAATTTTGGTCTGTCACCAGCAATAAAATGTTTTCTGTTCCTTAATTTGCTTGCATTGGGCGCAAAACTTCTTTTTTTATGTAGGAGGATAAGCAAAACTTCCTTCCGACCTAAATATAAGAGGAAAAAGGTTCATGTACAGTGATTAAAAAAATAAGCAAATCTACACTAATTGCATCCTATTTAATTAAATCATTTCCAAAAAAACATTTTATTTAATTCATATTTTATTACAAACGACCCTATTGATTCTTGTAATACCAACTGCATGACCTTCAAGATGGAGAAATAGAATTCCCTTATGAAACAAGTTCTCATAAAAATGAAGTCTTCCATAAATTAGCGTAAAGGGTTATTTAGGAAATAAAATTTATTTATGAGATTAAAAAATTAAATGAAATTGTTATAAAAAAACGAAATTAACTAATATTCTTAATCAAGTGAGTTAATATTTTAATAATCTCGAGGGATTAATTATTTTAATAATCTTTTCATTTTAAGTTGTTTTAAATAAACTAATTCAAATTATTGTGATGTTTGTGGTTATGCATGCAACATCTTCATAGACTTAAAGAAAAATTAAACACTTAATGGGCAATAGACAATTGCGTTAATATTGTCAGGGATAGAATTCAAATTCACAATAATTAACGAGAACGACAAAAATAGATAGGTCTTAGTGTGTTTGTTTTGTACCCATGCATAAATAAAAACTTGTAAGGCGGATTTGTCAATGCAAACTTTATTATAACAAATGTTAGATACAAACATAAAATTATTAATGAAGCTTATAAAAACAGTTATTAAAAATATGCGTATGTATTTCCCACACTTTAAGTTTAAAGAACATGGGGAAATATGTTTGTACTATATATAAAAGCTAGTATTTATTACATTTACTATCACAACTTTAATCTAATTTAAAACAAAGACTATTGACTTGTCTTCGAGGGATCATCTAGCTTTTTTTTACTTGTATAGTTGTAGTTGTCTAGCTGAAAGATGATGAATTAATGCACATGATGAATGCAGGGAAGTTTCTGAAATATTAAAAAATAGGATTATTAGCAGTCACGCTTTCAATACCCTAAAATTCAGAACAGTGCATTTGTACGTCTTCAAAGCTGTGTGAGTATATGTAGGTATGTAGGCTCAGTCAGCACAAAAAAGTGAGGGCATGAAAGCACAATTTACATCCAAATACATTTAAAGAATGCACCAACCTTAGAAGATGGCAACTAAGAACGTTGCCGAAATAAATACGTAGGGGCCAAGGTGCGCTACTCATTAGTCTCTTAGCCTGCATGTGGCATTAACTCAGCCTCCGAATGCGGTCTAGGAGTAAATTTAATTAATTTAACTAATTGCAATTTTGACCTTGATCTATGTTTTTGAAACCAAAGCAAAATAGTATACTAAAAGGCAAAAAGCCAACCAGAAATTAATGAGTAACCTTAGTATTGTTATTTCTTAGAAAATGTAGAACAAGTCCTGCCACATTGTGCAGTTGCCATGTGAATTTACTTCAATTGTGCTGTTTCTTAATTACTAGACTGAAGAGGGGGAAAGGCTATAGGTTTGAGGAAGTGTCTGAGCCGAGTTTCAGATCAAGTTTAAGACTTAATTGGGTTGGAATTGAATAGCCTGGAATGTTGGTTGAGGTATGTCACTGGAATCAATTATAGATGATCAAATTAACACACTGTCACGAGAGAAGGGGATGTTAGTTGAACTGTTTCTCCAGCCAACTTATGTGGTGTCGAGGATATTAGGTGTAGAGTAGTTGGTATTTTAAAGTCTATACAGCTCATATATTGTTATTCTTATTTCAATCATAAATTACCATATAAAGTCGTCCTTATAGTATAATCATCATCAATCTTCTAAAGAATCCAAAAAGTAGGGGGAGTGAGGATTCTCCTGTTACTGTTTATGGGCCTACTATTATTTATGATGAATTGATTTAATTCCCGAAAAATAAAATTATATTTTTGTTTTAAGGTAGCCCCGGGGGAGGGGAGAAGGAGAAGGGGGTGAGAAAAATATCATGTTAGCTAGTTACTTAATGATATTTGTGTTTCTTATTGTTTACCGTTATCAGTATGACAGTATCTAGATGCTACACTTAGATATTTGACTTATCTAGCTTAATTCAGGTAGTTAAAATGTGTTTACATTATATTTTATAAAACGGATTTTTTTTTTTTTTTTGTAAAAATTGATTTTAGTCATAGATGTGGATGAGTTAAAAATGTGGGCTTATTATTTTTTTCTTTAAACTTTTAAATTTCCTCTTTTAGTCCCTAAGATAAATTTAGATTGGTTAAAGTCACTAAACAATAAATTTAGATTGGTTAAAGTCACTAAATATTTTGTTATATGTTGGTAAACAACAACGCTAAATGATTATGTAACAATAATGTTAACAATTAAATAACTTGTCATATCATAAAAAAAAATCTATCAAAATAATCACATATAATTTGTTAAGTAAATTATATTTTTAATCCTTCATTTATTTAAAATATCTGATGATGCCAAATTAATTAACACTAGATTAAAAATATAATTTTTAAAAAATACGTGGTTATCTTGTTAAATTATTTGATAATGTGATAAGTTACTAAGATATCAGTATTGATAGTACAAAAATTTAAGAACCAAAAGATAATAAATCCAAATAATATTTACCTAAAAATTATTTTAATATAACAGTTGTTGTTGTGATAAATGATTTTAATAAATTTCGTTTAAATGTTTCTGCTAATAAACATTAATTAATTTAAGTTTTCTTCTTAATAGAAGAAATAAAATATTACTTAATTTTGTTGTTCGACAGTAAAATCATTATTTTGATATCAAATAAACTTATATTGAAAACGCTCCAATATAAAAAAAATCTATGAATAAATAATATATAAAAGTTATTGTTAAATTCTGATGCTTTGTTTGTTACATGTAGGAAATAAATTCATTTTTCTGTGATTCATCTATTCCATTCGTGTAAAATATAATCTAATTCATCCAGTTCTTAAAAAAATGGATTGCATTGGGTGAATAATAAATTATTCATCCTTTCTTGTTTTTCAATTCTAATGAACCATTTAATTAACCCTTTATGGAACAAAATCAGTTCAGCATTATGTTTTTCTTCTAAAATACTTGAATTTCTTATAATTTATTAAAAAATTAGAACGTATTATCGATGGGGTTGAATCAATTTAAATTTTACATTAAAAAAATATACAAATTTAATCCAACTTAAACTAAAGTGTTCTAATTTGCTTGGGCATTAGCTATTAGGTTTAGTCAATCTCAAACCGAAATCAAAATCAACATATATTATTAATTTAATTGATTGGTTTACTTCGAGTTTTACAAGAAAAAAATATGCAAATATATATGACACAATCTAAATTAAAGTATGTCTGTCACTCAAATCAATGATAAATTTTGTTGACTGAAATTGATGCAGCATAATTTTTTTTATGAATGAGGTAAAGTATTTTGAATCAATAATAAAAATTAATTTATATATGGATTGAATATTCCTTCATAAAACAATTAATCTATTGATTGGATGGTTTTTAAAATAAAAAAAACGGATGAATTGAATTTTTTAAACGAATTTTTAATCGATCCTAAATTGATTAATTAATGGATTGTTTTTAATCCGTGTGTTATAATCTAAATAAAATTTTATCCAATCCATTAATTTGGCAGACCTAATTTGTTTTTGTGGAAAATGAGAGGAAGGGTTCTAAACAAAAGGAAATAATAAGGATAAAAAAAAAGCAATTCTTCTACTGTTTGAAAGTCTTTAAAGTGTTTTGTCCACTTTTGGACGGGAAATGGAAGTGTTTATATATATATATATATATATATATATATATATGTATGTGTGTGTGTGTGTGTCACTTTGTACACAACTAAAAAAAAAACTTTTATACATTCAAATAAATTTTTCTTCAAAGCAAACTTATAAAACACGTGACACAAATTTCAAATTATTTTTATAGCAGCAAATGTAATTTTACGTATTAAAATTTGCTATTAAGTTCACATATACCACTGTTCGGTCGGTCCACACATATATTTCGATCAAAACACTGTTTTACTGATTCATTAATGTGCTCCAATAATTGACAACAAAGGTCTCAGTTTGTCTTTATACTGTTATATATAATTGAATTTAAAGTAACTTTAATCTATTTACTAGTGAATTTATAGAAAATTCTAAACAATGACCCTATTAAATGCTGATATTAAATTCTGAAACTCTTTGAAATCATTTAGATGGGAACTTGACCTACAGCTACTTATATTCCGATTAAAGAGAGGTTGAATAGAAATTATGCCCTCTTTTTTTTCCTTTGGAAAGATACTTTAATCTCACTATTTAAATATTTTTGCCTTATAATTATGGTTTTAAGTTATTTTATATATATTAAAAAAATTAGTAAATTGATGAGAAAAAATATCAATTTTATAAAACTAATTTTATTATTAATTAATTTTTAATTTTTCTTATCAATATCCTTAATATTATAAGAGATTTAAGTAAAAAAAAAAGTAATTCAAGTTACATGAAATACTAAAATGATTATTATTTTTTTAACAATTTTTTTCTTACATAACGATATAAAACAAGGATAATATTATAAGTCAATCATTAATGAACAGCACATTTTTTTTACACATTTTTTTAAACAATTCTCTCTTGTTAGTTGAAATTTGACTTTTTTTTAAAAAAAGTAGGTGAAAAAAATTTATTTATGTGAATAGAATGAATGATTTCAAAACTATTTATATGGCCTTCCTCATTTGTTAGAAACTGCACCTTGAGGGACACTTTGTATTCATTTTTTGTGAGAAAGTGTCCTTCAAAGTAATGCTTCTTATTTTTATTGTATTTTTTGCATTGATTATATTTACGATTGATGTAAAATAACCTTATTTTTATATTGATAATAGATATAACTAATGTAAAAAAAAGTGTAATAACAATCACGATAAGAGACATTATCCTAAATAATACATGCATGACATCTAAAATATAATTCTTTAATCTCAATAAATACATATTTGAATTAAAGTTTACAAACCTGCATCAAATTTAAGTATGCAAAAGAAATTCAAATATTGCTTCTACCAAACTTAATTTTCATATCTAAATATATTTCTAGAGAAATCAAATATATTACCAAAATAAATTTATTCTCCACTGAGTTTAGAACTTTCTAAATAGAAAACCAAATATAACCTTAAGTTTGCTAACATGCTATAAGTCAAACATGCATTGATTTGAATTTGCCTAAAGTAGAAAAAAGAAAGAAAACTTTTAAAAAATAAAAAGGAAGGAGGACCCACTAATCCACTAGGACCACTAAGTGTTAAACAGATCAAATAGAAGAATTTTAAATTTAAAGTTTTACTCTCTCTAATTTTTTTTTAACATTTTTAGTCCATTATTTTTTTTCATTATTCATAATTCATAGGGATTGAATTTTGTCCTATCAATCTCAGGGACTAATTATTAACAATAAAATATATTAGAAATAACACTCAAATCTAAAATTTTATAAGAATTAAAAACTTATTTAAACCTTACTATTTTTTTTTTAAAAATATTTTAAAGTTCAAAAATTTTAAAAATATAATGAAATACATATTATATTAGAGAAGAATTCAAAACAAAACTCATTTAAAATCTTTTAGACACAACCCTGCATAAAGTTCATACATGATTAGGCAAGCCGAGACAGAGATGATCCAGGTAGCCTGAAGATTGATTGTAAAATGACAGATTAGAAGCATGTCAGGCCATGAACTTTGTGGCCACGGAGGTCGATCGTATCCATATATAGGATTAGGAAAGGTGATCAAATAAAGACTAGCTAGAATTATTATTATAATGGGAAGAGTATTATGTTACAAGAAGTCGAAATCAATTTTTGAATGAAAGGCACATATCAATTACGACTCGAAAGTGCATAGATAATGAAACTGAAACTTGAAAGGAGCATCAATTTATTTGCTATATAACTCGGGAAAAGTTCTCTGACAACAACAATGGTCGGAGAACTCGTTGCAAGGGGTCAACTATAATTAAACTTTTGAATGAATGCCTTGGTTTCATTTAATTAAAGATTTTTGTAAACACAGATTATATAATATTGAAATGCGATTAATGTAATAGTTAATAAAAATTATACAAATATAATTTGATCGTGTATGTTTCGGACGATTAGGTGTACATGTATGTATGAACTTTAAATCAAATTCAAGATATATTTTGAAAGAAAGGGTGTGCAAGAAATATTTGCTTGTCTTTTTTTCTTCTTCTTCTTTTTCCCAAGCATTAATTTCAACGTCCCACCAAACTCAAATACGTGAATTTAGAATGCAGGGATCCTTTGCAGAGCATGAAATTAAATATCTGAAGTACTCCTCTTTCACAGTATGTACGAGTAAAAAGCTCTCCCGATTTTCTTTTGATATAATTTTTTTGTTAATAAAAAAACAAAAATGACTCTTTTTCATTATTTTTCAGGCTTAATTGCATTTATTATTATTATTTTTTAGTTTTCGCCAAATTTTATCCCAATAAATTAATTTGACACATTTTATCTCAAACTTTTAACTCTTAAAAAGTTTATGAATTTTACTTTCCATCATTTATCCATTGATAAACACAAAAGTTTGAGAGTAAAATTTATCAAAAAAAAAAAAATTAGAAATAAAATTTGCTAAAACATAAAAAATTGGAAACATAATTTGTCAAAAAAAAATATGGATAAAAAATACAATTATATATTAGGAGTAAGATAATCCAATATTAAATTTATAATATTCTTAAAAATTAAAAAGAAAGCATGTCAAATCAATTTATTGGGATAATTTTTTTAAAAATTATAAAATTAAGGATAAAGAGTACCCTTAAAGCCTATTTTTTATATACTACAATAACTTCTTTGACTGAGTAAACTTGTAGCATTAAAATAATCTATCAAGGGGTTTATTTTAAACAAAGTATAGTAGTTAATTATCTTTTTTTGTTAGATATACAGGAGTATGAGATCGAAGATGGTTAAAATAAAAGTGGGTATTTAATATCAGAGTAGGTTTGTTAACACTTCAATTTAAAAAGCCGTAAATGAATATTGCTTTTTTTAAGGTAAATTTGAGTCAGATACACACTTAAACTCTATGAAAGAAAGCTAGGTTTGTGAATAAACATATATATAATATAATGGTAAAACTTGGGTAGCCCAGAGATATATTATGGAGGAAAGAAAGATGTTGAAAATACAAAAAATGGCAAGGATTGTTTCATTTAATTTAAGTGGTAAGTGTGTGTCCCGTGGGGCAATGGAAGGAAATTGTCAGTTGTTTCTTTCTTTTGGTTCGTAATACTGCAGTCTGCAGAGCAGAGATTTTACATGTACATAAAGGACGGTCAAATCTTCCCACATTATGAGTTCATTCAGTGAGTCAATCACATGGGTGAATCTAAACATGATTTTGTTTAATACTCCTTCATTGGTGTGACGACATGATGACCTCACAGCCATAATTTCCCATATATACAACTACCTGTACTAGCTAGCTGTGCAACGTGGGCCAATCCATTCCAAAAATCGCATTATATAACACCCCTTCCTCATTCCTCCTCTGCTTACATACTAGTTCAGCAGCAACTCCACTCAATTGTATGCATTGATCCATGGCTAGATACATTAATATTGTACTTTTGGGAATAGTGTTGGTAGTGGTGAGATTGAAAGGTGCAGAGGCACAGCGGGCGTTCTTTGTGTTTGGGGATTCTCTTGTGGATAATGGGAACAACAACTTTTTGGCAACTACAGCTCGAGCAGATGCTCCTCCTTATGGCATTGATTACCCAACCGGAAGACCCACTGGCCGGTTCTCTAATGGCTACAACATTCCTGACTTCATTAGTACGTACATTCCCTTTTTAATTCTCTCTATTTTTCATTATTATATAATAATAATAATAATGTACTTACTAGTTGCTTAATTTGTAACTCATTGTGATCATACATTTATTTACGTGTAGGTCAATCACTTGGGGCCGAATCCACATTGCCTTATTTAGATCCCGAGCTCGACGGGGAAAGATTGCTTGTTGGTGCCAACTTTGCTTCTGCTGGTATTGGAATTCTCAATGACACTGGAATCCAATTTGTAAGTCATATATTACTTATTTGCGTGCGTGTTTCGTTCATGCATGTGTACATATAGTTCTTTTTGTAAGTCACACACACACATATATATATATATATATATCTTTTCCAAGAGTTGTGATATACTTGAGTTATTTTTGTAATTAAGATGATGATAACGATTTAATTACTTTTATTATATACATAAATTACGACTAGTGATATTTTTATAATTTATACTCTCTTTACCCTATTGCTTCCACTTTTTATTATATATAAAATATTGGTGGATTATGTGTGTGTTACAAATTGCAATTGCAGGTAAACATAATCAGAATATACAGACAGTTGGAGTACTGGGAAGAATACCAACAAAGGGTGAGTGGTCTCATAGGACCTGAGCAGACTGAGCGCTTAATAAATGGAGCATTGGTCCTCATCACTCTTGGAGGCAACGACTTTGTCAATAACTATTACTTGGTCCCTTACTCTGCAAGATCACGCCAATACAATTTACCAGATTACGTCAAGTATATTATCTCTGAGTACAAGAAAGTTCTAAGGGTAAGTAATTAACTCCATCCTATATATCTTAATTTGAAATGGCATATTATATATTATATGTGAATTTGAAATGCCATGTATATTATATATTATATTTCAGAGGCTATACGAAATTGGAGCACGTAGGGTGCTGGTGACGGGAACTGGTCCATTGGGTTGTGTTCCAGCGGAATTGGCCCAGCGAAGCACCAACGGTGACTGCTCAGCTGAGCTGCAGCGAGCCGCAGCCTTGTTCAACCCTCAACTTGTTCAGATTATCCAACAACTCAACAGCGAAATTGGTTCCAATGTCTTCGTTGGAGTCAACACGCAACAGATGCACATCGACTTCATCAGTAATCCTCAACGATATGGTAAATATTATTATAATTAATATACATACAGAAATGACTACGTACCCTTTTAAAATTTAAATTAAAAATATATCTTTTTTTTCTTACATAATATTCGTATCCTTGATCATGTCATATCCAACATATAAAAGCCACGCAACACTCATTACGTACACAAAGACAAAGGGACTACTTAATGGGGATAAAGTTAATTAATTTAGGTAGATGCATTTAATGGAGGCATGGCCCATGCATCAATCATCATATGGGGGGAGGGAGATAGAAGATATATCCTTTAATTTTCCTTTCTTTCTTTCTTTGTATAGGCTACCAATAATGTACAATAAATAGTGTCTCTGGTGTCCAGATTTTTTCTTGTTGGAAAGGAGGGTGCTTCTTTTTGCCACTAACATATATACAACGCTTATAATTATTTGGTTCTATATTGAACAGAGTAAAAAAATTATCATCTTAGATTTGCATGGTTCATATTGAACTGCATCGCTGTCCACATATATATAGATAGATATAGGTAGATACAAATTCATTAATTAAAAGCGGAATGCAATGCGTCTACATACATGTGGCATTAACGAGTTATGATATGGAGTATATGTATATAGTAAAGCTCGTGGTTGAACATGCAGGATTTGTTACATCAAAAGTAGCATGTTGCGGTCAAGGACCCTACAATGGTCTTGGACTGTGCACTCCGGCATCCAACTTGTGCCCTAACCGTGATATTTATGCCTTTTGGGATCCTTTTCATCCATCAGAAAGGGCTAATAGGTTAATCGTTCAACAGATTTTGTCAGGCACCTCAGAGTATATGTATCCAATGAATCTTAGCACCATTATGGCTTTGGATTCCAAGAACTAGATCAATCAATCAAGGGTCTCTGTCCATCATTTTATTACCGCACCTCTTTTGTGTCTCACAATTATATATAGTCTACCTGTTAATTTGTCATATATTTATATATATATATATATATGTGTGTGTTCAAATTTGGTGTCATATAATATATAGTAATTATCTCCAATGTGTCAGTGAATAGTATATATATTATAATGTTGGAGTGGATGGATGATGGTAAGTACCGTCCTCCTTCTCCTTCTCTTGGGCAGTACAGAAGAAAGACTGCATGTATAATAATTGAGTGAATTTTTATCTTCATTACTATTTTCTCTTTTTTCTTTCTCTTTTATTTAAATATTTTCACGCGATCATCTTAACATAACATCTTTGATGATAAATTTATTCCATCTGTTTGGTTCAGCGTTAAAACTTAAAAGCCTACAGCATTCCTCGTAAATAACTCTCTTAAAGAACAGCAAGAAACAGCAAAATCGTATATAGTAATATCTCCAATTAAGTTATGAGGAATACTAACAACAGGAAAGAGTTAATGTTTCATATATACAGATTCTCCATCATAACGTAAGATATATAAAACCTCTCCTATCCAAGTCAAGTGGCATAGACTAACAGAATTAAGCCAACTAAAGCTGGATAAAAAGGATATCATCTCCATTAAAAAGGGGGACTTTGTTCTTAAACTCAACCCCAATTAATGACAATCTTCTTCTAGCATAAGCTCCAAAGAACACGCTGCAGTAAAGCAACATACCTAGGTATATACACCAGCAGCACCAAACACAAAGCCAAGATCCATCAAGATATATAACATCATGAACCATCACACCAAAAGAAAAACCATAATAAAGGGCATGCTAATTAAGACTTAAGCACGATGAGGATCCAGCACAGATCAAGATCAAAAGTTATAATAGAGCTAGAATCTAGATGGCACCAAAAGAGACAGTGTGATAAAAACAGCAACACAACACAACAATAACAATGCCAGAGGACAGAAAAAAAAAATGCAGCAGTAGCCGACTATCCAGGATTCTAGATTTCCTGGAAATATTAGTACAGTGCATTCTAAAACCTATTATTATTTATTTTCTTTTTACCTCATATAAATAAAATTTCTCATTTACTATCTCCTTCAATACTATACTATTTATTATAATTATACAACTACTTACTATAACTTTAATGAAATATTTTGATTTTTAAACAAAACACAAGACAATAATTTATTATTAAATGAAAAAAATATTTGCGTCTGCATGATAAAAATTATATACACGTACGTGTCTTTTTTATATTTGTCAATTAGTATTACTAAATATTTTAATTTAATAAGTATGCTTAACAATTTCTAACATTTTTTTTTTACTTTTGACTACTCATCAACCATTTTTGTTAAACATATGTAGCCTATATATATGTGTGTATTTTTTTTCTTAAAGAAAAAAATTGACCATACTCTGCGTATCTGATTCCTTTATAAATTTTCTCTAGCCTCTGCCCTGTTCTTCGCTTCGGTATGCTTTCAATTTTTCATATATATACATGTTGAGAATGTTTGAACCTTTGAATGACAGTGTGACTTTGTCTGGAATAATTTATCTTCTATATGATAATTAATATAATTGAGATATCCTGGTAACGTGATGAAAAAGTATAACTTTGCGACCTTTTTTCCACAAGTTCGTTTACATTTATAATCATATCAATGAAAGAAAAGGTACGGTAGATGTTTACTTTCGTTTTACTTTTTGGGCTATCTGTTTCTTGACTTTCTTTCTGACTTTTCTTTCTTTAATTTTCATTCTATGCTCTGGCATGAAATTAATAAGAATGTAAACATTTTTAGATTTTTATGGTATGTTCTTTACATTTTTATTATTTATTATTTACTATTGGCAAACTAATATTTCTTCCTCTCTTTTTTAGTGCAATTCAAAAAATAATAATTAATGTTATCTTAAACTTTTAAAATAATAGACAAATAGAAATGAAATATTATTTAAAAGTGATAAATAAAAAATAGTAAAAGAAAATTTATAAACTAAGAATATATGATTTTAAAATTATTTTGTTTAAGAATTTATTTAAAATATTCTAATACTTTGGTGTTAAATTATGTGTACTTGGACTACATGATTAATGTGACTTAGGCATGACAATGAGGCCCGAATCCGTGGAATTCGTCCCGATTTTGATGGAAAAAACTCTAGTTGATCATGGTCGGGGTCGCGATCAGATTTTTCTTGATAGCCAAGGTCGGGTTCAAAGTCGGGGATGAGAATATTAATACCCGTCCTCAACCCGCCTCGTTAATAATTGATTTACAAAAATATCATTATATATATATATATATATATATATATATATATATATATATATATATATAATACATTAAAACATAAAACTATTATATTGAATTTTATGTAATTGGATTGAATTTTATGTTATCATGTATAATATAAAAATATGTTATAATTGTTATTTAAAATTATATTTTTTTATAAAATTTTATAAGTATCTCAGAGGCGGGAATAACCCGACCCCGTCAGGGACGAGGATGACCCGTTGGGTTTGAGAGTGAAGAGGGAAATGGAGAGTTGGGAGCGGTGATGGGATAAATAAAACCCGATCCTAATCTTTCTTGTTGTCATGCCTAATGTAACAGTTTGTTTTGAATTTGAGCCTATTTTGTATATTGGATTTGTTAGGAGTATAAGTTATTAGACTCTTTTTATTTACACCCCATTTTTCTAAGTATACCCTTGTACTCCTTACCCATTATCTCATTTTTTTCCTAAAGAAGTACATCTTTTTTGCATTCTAGAAATATCTCTCCGAAATTATATATACCTATCCTAAACATGTATCTACAGAATTGTAATTCATAGTTTCACATAAACACTTCTAAATATATATGTATATTAATAAAATATCATTTAAGGATTAAAATGATTAACAAGAAATAAAGAAAAATAATAATAAAGTTGATTTTATATCCATGTTTCTGAATTTTATTTTCATCTTATAATTGGCGTTTTTTAAATTTTATCTAAAATCTTTTATTGTTCTTTAAACTCTAATTTTAAACTATCATTACCATATATTTATGATATAATAGTGTGTTTTCATTATTATTATTATTATATAATATTTACATTTTATTTTATGTGAGATTGCTTCAAGGTATGTTCATCTTTAGCTATATATGTTATACATCTTAGTTAGAAAGTAAAGCTTTTAAGATGATTTGTTGTCTTTATGTGTTATTAGCGGAAATGTCTTTCCAAGATAGTGCATATCATTCCAGAAGTGTATCTCCATAACTGTGCACTCATTTTTTATTTATTTTTTTGTTGGATCTCCGGCAGTTTACCTTGGTGGACATCGTGCGCAAAATCTGTTGGAGTCGTTCTCAAAGATGACAGAGGAGAGCGAGGGCTTTGAGGAAGAGTCAATTCAATTCAGTTTTAGAGGTGGATGCTCTGTTTACAAAAATGAGTGTTGACTTTCTGGTTGTGTCTTTGCATCTTGTTCAACCCTACCCACCCTCTCTTCGTCATGATTGTGAAACTCACAAGGGCTACAACCTCGGCGGCATGGTTGCAGGTGAGTTCATTACATGCATTCAGTAGAGAAATCAATTGTGTGCTCTCCTTTTTCTTATTGATTGCAAAGTAACTGTTTATTTTTCTAATTTGCAGCGAGATTGTGTATTAGGGTTTTGATAAAGCCCTCGATTTTATCCAATTGCAGATGACAGAAACCACTCAACTGTCTCATCACGATGAGTCTTAATCATTTTCCCAACTTATCCTCCCACTCATCAGTCCTTTCCCTTCTCCATACTTCTAATTCTTAATCATTCTTCCCCTCTCCTATTTCAATAATATTCATGATTGCTTTGCTTTTGCACTACCGTCATTTACTTCTTTTTCCTTTTTGTTTCAACAACTTTTTTTATTTAACTACAAAAACAAACACTTATATTCAAACCTCCTCTTTTTTCAATCAAGGTACATGCAATGTAGAGGAGGTTCTTGAACTGATAAAATACAAATCATGGAGCTGGTTGCGGGAAAAAATAAAAGGCTTTGAGGTCTCGTTGTTTGATTGGACAATGGACCCTTTCCTTTTCTTATCTTATATCATGTGATGCCATAGGGAAGGGGACCCTCAGGAAATTGATCGTAGAGGGATGAAGGGGGGCTGCGTGGGTATATAGGGATATGGCTCTAATGCAATTGTATTTTTCCTTTCTGTTGGAAAAATACTGTATTATTTTATAACTGTGTGTGGATATGTCTTGTAAGGATACTGTTACTTTAGTTTTAATTTGCTAGCACACCTTGTGTAACAAATCTGCGACTTTCATTAATAATATTTCCTTTTGCTTTGAAAAAAATAACCTCCTCTTTTTTTTTATCAATATTTTATTATCTCATAAAAGTAAATTTTATGGAAAAGAGAAACCAATTTTATAGTGCAATGATATATCATAAGATAAATCAATTTTATATCTATTTGGAGGAAACCTTTTATGGATAACAATAAGGTAAAAATGAACTTATTTTTAACGAACAAGCTTATATGTTACGTATCATTTTGACCTTTATTATTATATATGTAAATTGCTTTGGATTTCTCAAAGGAAACCGCTTGTTAATTTTGACCTCTTGTATTTAAAAAGTGTATTCAGATTGAATTATTTTAAAAATGGAAAAAGTCCAATCATAATATATATCTGTAACTCAATGTTTTCCTCCCTAACATTTAGTATGACTGCCTTTAGCTTAATATGTATATACTAATTTTTTTAATTGTTTTTCACTTATAAGGACACCAAAAGCAATACATATATATGGTGACATTAAGGTTTTTACAAAAAGGACACAAGATGGAGGAACAGAAGTTTTGGAAGCCAAGTTTTGAGAATAATGTTCTGCAACTTTGTCAATGACGATTGGGATTAATAATGTTAATGCACAAAATTCATGTATTTATGAGCAACTCTTTTAATATGTGCAGGTGTTGGACTCCTTTTGATGTAAATATTGGATTTTATGCGGTTAGGATAGGCAATTTGAGTAAAAGTTGTATGTCTCAAGGATTTTGTAATTCAAATTATTCAATTCTTAGTTGCTTATTCTATATATTTTTGGAATATATTTATGTAAATTTAGAATTTTTGGATGCAAATATAATAGTTAATTAAAGTTTTATTATATACACGTTTTATTAAAAAGGTAATATATTAAGGGGTTAGTAAAGCTGTGGTAAGTTGTACGGGTTTTTAAAAATCTGTATGTTACGGGGGTTTAAGAAACCCCAGGTAAGTAACAGGGTCTTAACTGTGGGTACGTACGTAGTTATCATGACCTTTACGGGAGGTTTAAAACCACGGGTAAGCTGTGCGTTTTCGAGGGTTACTGAAAACCGCAGGTAACACATTTGCCACAGACACTTTACCAACGAATTCGTGAACCGCTGGAAATACACTTAACTAGGGTTAAAACCACGGGTAAGATCAAAATTAACTCCCGTTACATCCTTTTTTCTTGTAGTATTATTTTGCGTTGAGTCATGAAAATGGAGATTTAGCAAATCAACACGTCTAGTGTGCTATTTGCATGACACATGCCAAGACCTTCATCAGTGGAAATGAATTGAAGGGAGGAAACAAGAACAATTAATGGGAATAACACTTCTTTTGGCCGACGTACACACATAAAGGGATGTATACGCTGAAGAGGTTTTCTCTTTTTGTTTGCAGCATCACAACTTCTTTGTAGTCTTGTGGTTGTGATGCGAGTTAGGTCCGGGACTCAAAACATGAACATATTAAAAAAGAGGCCAAGACTTAAAAAATCAGATACAAAATAGCAATTCTTGATCATATAACTTATTCATGTCCATATGCCAATCGAGGTGAGCCAGAAATTTGTTTTTCCTTTACAGATTTGTCATTCTGTAATTATGAATTCATGATTCTAAAATAAGTAATATGAAATATATGTTTTTCCTGTTACTTAATTAGAATTATGAATTCATATTCTAAAATAATTATTCTGAAATAAAGATATGATAGAAAAATAGGTCAACATAATAACAAACTCTATCAAAGAGTAATAAGCACCTGAAATAAATTAATCCTAACTTGCAAGAGTCTGTGAGGAGCACAAAATAGATGAAAACAGAGATATCATACTTTAACGTTAAAAATTTCTCAATGCAAGAATAAAAATCACGAGTGGTCCAGACCAAAGAAATAATTTCACTATGATCAATGAAGATACATGACAACCTCCAACAAATGCACAAAAATGTGCTACAAATACTGATATCAAAACAAAACCATAATTGGTACAATAGAGACAAGATAAAATCCCAAAATATAGAGCAGATAATGCAAAACAATTATCTTTCTCTAAATATATCTTTTTCCTGATCCAACCAAACAATTTGAAATATCACCCGCATAGAACCTGCTATCCAAAAATCAGCCTGATCCAATGGCGAACGAATTCACAGTTTCAATCTGAAAAATGCTCTCCAGGATTTTTCTTCTCCTTTTTTTCTCTCCCAATGATTTGTAACTGTTTTTCTCTCTCAAATGAGTCTCTTTCACTATATCTCACTCTCTAATTTCACCCTTCTCCACTTAAATAAGTGAGACATACACGACCTTCTCATTTAGGCCTTTATTCGAGATAGGAAGGGAGCCCAAAAAATTCACCAAGATATACTTGTGAATCGAAATAATCATTATGTAATAAACAAAAAATAACATGAGAACTTCATAACATTTAGGGGTGCATGAAGAAAAAAAGGAAATCCAGGAAGTAATTCTCCTTAGCTTGTTGTTAGTAGCGGGCATTTAAATCTAGGCATGTTGCTGGTAGGTGATTATGGGCTAGCTAGCTAGCTGATTAGGATAGTGTAATTGTGGCAACCACTTCATCAGACGATAATATATCAAAATTAAACTCTTACCGTCTATATATCAACATCTTATCTTGATCACATTTCACAACATTGCATAAACAAATAAATAGTGATTACATTGTATTTCCATGTACTGTACAAGTCTCGTTACAAAGAAATTCACATGTTAGTGAAAGTTTGCTTTCGTAGTGATCAGAAATAATTATAGACAGACGAGTATTAGACCATGGCAACTGCCAAGCTGGTAAAAAAAAGTCCAAGGCGTTTTGAACAGAGTCTTGAACTCGTGACTAGCTAGCCCGAATAGTTCATGAGCTATATCTATATGACAATTATATTGGTTGTATTAAAAGCATGCATCAACAACAGGAAACATACCGGTTTTCACTTTTTGCCTTTTTCGTCTCTTTGTAATTCTACAGAGTGGCTTGGGCGGCGGAAATAATTTCTAATTGCATCTCATTCATTTAACTTTCACATTTCTTGTCACATGCCTCATGCAAACTTTAGAACCAGAATCATTCAATTATTCAATTTCAATTTAAGACCACCTAAAAGTTGACGTGCAAAACCCAAAACCTAATTGGCTAGTGGAGTCTACCTAAATTCGTTCTTTTTATTTTTATTTACTTACTTTCAAGTTTGAAAAAAATAAATAATCAACTGGCTATAAAAAGCCTTGATCAACTCATACTTCTTCATCCACATAAACATCAACATCGAAAGGTTGTTAATTTTCAACTCAATGGTTCTTCCCTCAGGTTTTGTTTCCATGTTGATACTTTTTGGCATGGTTTTGGTAGTTGGGGTGAATATTGTCCCAGGGGTTGAGGCAAAGGCAAGGGCTTTCTTTGTATTTGGAGACTCACTGGTTGACAGTGGTAACAACAATTACTTAGCGACCACTGCACGGGCTGATTCCCCTCCTTATGGCATTGACTATCCAACTCGTAGACCAACCGGTCGTTTCTCCAACGGTCTCAACATTCCCGATCTTATCAGTTAAGTATCATCATTTTCTTTTCTTTTCTCGCATTCGTTGCTTCACATTAATCATTACTTCATTATGTTAACTTTGCTTTAGTTTATGTCAAACTTTACAGTATTAAATAATAGAATATGTGTATTTTAAAATAGAATAATCACTACCTAAGACAAAAATGTCTCATAGTAACATTATTTATATGCTATTTTTTAATTTTAAGGAATAATTAATAATTTTAAGGTTCTATTTTTATCACGACCTAACTTATGTTTGGGCTGGCCTGCATTTTCGCGTTTTCATGTCCTGTGCTAACAATTAGCTGGTGTGTTTAGTTTAGTTTGGTTTAGAGAAATAAAATCGTACGTAGTTTTTCGATCTTACTGAAGCTTTTTTGAAAAAAAGAATCGTACTAAAGCTTTTGAAGAGAATAGTCTGTTTCCCTAAAAGTAAGTGTTACTAAACATGCACATGCACTTACGTGGTAATTTTTTTAACGTAAGTAGCTAGAGCGTACGTAGATAGCTGTAAATGTGTATATCTAATTAGTTAATTAACCTGTTTTTATTGATTATCAGGTGAACGAATGGGTGGTGAGTCCGTGTTGCCTTATTTGAGTCCACAACTAAAAAGTGAAAATCTTCTGAATGGAGCCAATTTTGCTTCCGCTGGAATTGGCATTCTTAACGACACTGGTTCTCAGTTTGTAAGTCTGTTGCTATTATTTATTTATTCCTCTTAAGTATCTTCTTTGGGAAGTAATTCTGATAGAAGCAACATTAAACACTAGATGATGCTATTATATTACATGTATCAACACTCACTTTTGGGATTCATTTTTCATGCACTGAGTGAGAGCAATAAAAAAAATTAAGCGCCTTTAACGAAAATTAAAGAGTTATACTCCTTATTTATACAATATTTTCTTACAAAACATGGGTGCAATCAATTTTTTTTGCATAAACTTATTGTACACAAATAATATCTTCCAAATTAAATTAAAATGCAGGGCAATGACTTCATTAATTAATTATGCAGCTAAATATAATCAGAATGTATAGACAATTGGACTACTTTGAAGAGTACCAGCAACGAGTGTCCATTCTAATTGGAGTAGCGCGGGCTAAGAAACTTGTGAATCAAGCATTGGTCCTCATCACTGTTGGTGGCAACGATTTCGTTAACAATTACTACTTAGTGCCTTATTCTGCAAGGTCTCGCCAGTATTCGCTACAGGATTATGTCAAATTTCTCATTGTCGAGTACCGTAAACTCTTGATGGTAATAATCAAATCATTCTCATCAATAATTAATTAATTATTTGTAGCCAAATAATAATTATAAGAACTTAATAATTAATCTTCTGTGTAACAAATTATTGCAGAGACTATATGATTTGGGAGCTCGAAGAGTAATTGTGACAGGCACTGGACCAATGGGTTGTGTTCCAGCAGAATTGGCCATGCGTGGAACAAATGGGGGATGTTCTGCTGAACTTCAACGAGCTGCGTCACTCTACAACCCTCAACTAACACACATGATACAAGGACTCAACAAGAAAATTGGCAAAGAGGTTTTTATTGCTGCAAATACAGCACTGATGCACAATGATTTCGTTAGTAACCCAGCAGCATATGGTACTTAATTAATTGCTACGTACCTATAACAACTTTTATTTTATACATGTCAATTTGTTGTTTCTAAAAATTATGTTGTTGTTGGGCAGGATTTACTACATCTCAAATTGCTTGTTGTGGGCAAGGGCCCTACAATGGGATAGGGTTATGCACACCACTGTCTAACTTGTGCCCAAACAGAAACTCGCATGCTTTTTGGGATCCATTCCATCCATCCGAAAAGGCAAACAGACTCATTGTGGAGCAGATTATGTCGGGTTCTAAACGATACATGAAACCAATGAACCTCAGCACCGTCCTAGCATTGGATGCTAGGAAATGACAACACTTCTTATGTCTTCTTTGTGATTGTTGTAAACTCGTATCAATTATCAAGTGCGTGTGTGTGTGTGACTCTCATAGTCTTTAGAGTTGTGATTTCTCCAACAAATTATTGATCAATTAAATAATTGGCTAATCTTTTGTTTTCTTTCCCCATTCTTTTTATTAAATTAAACGTCACTTTGCATCTTGCAAATAAACTTGAGGGCATTAATTAACAAGAAAATCTTCTCTTTTGCTCGAGAGATGTCTAAGGGCTGTTTGAGCCTAGGACAATCGCTGTATAGACTCTTTTTCTTGGGCCCAGGCCTTCCTCTTTATATAAAATAATTAATAATTAACAAGAAAATCAACTATAGAAAATTCGCGTTGAGAAAAAAAGACTGTGATGACCCTAAGAATAAAAAATATTGATGAAATGATTGAAAAAGCTCTAATATTTCTGATTTGTATATTTAATAAATAAAATAAATAAAATTATTTATTTTGCAATCTAATGTGTTATTAGTTAGTCATGTCATCACTTAAATGATGACAAAAATTTAAAAAATAATAATTTAATATATCAAAAATACAATACAACAAAAAAAAATTAACAATGATAAAGTTCAAATGTATGTCAACTATTACCAAATAATAAAGTCAAAATGTTACATGACAAAACATTATAGTATTCCCAACAAAACAATTCCTTTTAAATATAATTAATAAGTTTCTCGATCTGTATAGTTTTTTTTTATTATTTCTTAGAATTAGATTTTGAATTATATATAGTTGCATTTCTAATTTAAAAATATTAAAAAATGCAAATAATTGTCATAATTGAGAAGTTGTATTTTTATAATAAATGTAATTATATGAGTAAATGTGAAGTTATTAGGGATAAAATGGAAAAAAAAATGTGGAGACCAAGTGGAATTATCTACTTTCTTAATAGTATAGATAGATTCTCCTAAATTTGGTAAATGGGAAATCTACACAATTAAAAGAGTTAAAGTGAAATCTAATTCGATTTATTTACAAATTAAGACTGGGGGCCGGGGGCTACTTTAATGGATAAAGAAGGATATTGTGCATCTTCCGCTAAAAAAAAAGGATATTGTGCATCTCAAGCTTCTATTATTGAACTATTTTTTTAACTACAAATCTATTTATATACGTGTGCATCCTTTTACTATTTAAATAAAGATTTTTACAGTGGTCGATCATATCCATACATTGGATTTGGATTAAATATACTTATATGGTGATAATTATTATTACACATTCAATATACGAAAATCAATTATTATTGCGTATCCAATTGGGTGGTGAAAGTAATGACGCGGTTGTTATCAAACGGGAAAAAATATTTTACGAAATCTGAAAATTTACAAAAGAAGAGAAAAATGAAAACACTCATATCAAACTTCGTTCCATATCGGCCTCTCTTTTCTCTTTCACTTTAGCATTTTTAATTCCCCGATGAAAAAAAATAGATGCATGTTGAGTATTTATGCAGCTCAAGGGCACGACCGTATGATGTACCTAGCTTTCACTAAATATAATCAGAAGAACGTCTTAAAAAGTTCCAAAGTTAAAGCAGTGAGTGGTTCGAGCATATATCTCTTCTCTGTGTATACCAATTTTGTTATCGTTTTTATAATGTGAAGCATTTTCATAGTGATTTGCGATTATATTCAATAATGCATCTAGCTTGGTGCACCCATATAATTGTGCGGGGAATTAATATAAGTACGTATGTTTAATTTGTTTTGTAGTTAGATTTGTATGTCATGAGTATGCATGCCATTTCCTAAATTTTTCTATATTATATTTTTACATTTATTTTTTTAACCATAGTAATAGTAATAGTTAAGTTAATTTCTTTGTAGCTTGTACTAAATAACTTGGACTAGGAACCAAATGGAATCCAAGAAGCAGTGGAACGAAGGAGCCAATTCATCCATCTCAATGGTTAATTATATGATTGATGACAAAGAAACAAAAATTTCAGCACTGATTGTGGATGATGACGCTATCATTCGCAAAATCCACAAGACCATGCTCGAGCGCTTATTTAACATAGAGGCAAAAACGGTTAGGGATGGAAAGGAAGCAGTGGATTTGTGTCGTTCTGGGGAAAATTTTGACATAATTTTCATGGACAAAGAAATGCCTATCATGGATGGTCACGAGGTACTACTAAATATATAAAGACATATGCCAAAGTCATTATTTCTATAGTGTATGTAAATTAATTAGTGATCAAGTACGGTATTTAATATTGTTAATTACAAATTATATGATCAACTTCTTATGATAGGCGACAAAACATCTACGTGCTATGGGTGTGAAGAGCATCATTGTGGGAATCACTACCCGTGCTGATGGAAAAGATAAAGAGGAATTTCTAGCTTCAGGATCGAACCATTGCTTTGAGAAGCCTCTTGACCAAGCAAAGGTTGAAAAAGTCTTGCAAGAGCATGGAAATTTTAGCATTTGATTCATTTTTGTGATTTCTGTGACAGACCAATACAGATTATTATAGACAAGACCATATAGGACTCTGTTGTTTAGCTCCTCGTCTTATGCTATATATGACCAACGTTCTTCCTGTAATAAACTATCTGCATCATTATGTATGTTTTGCATTCTATGTGTTGGCATTAGAAGCAATAGCCTCTCAAGTGGCGTAACTTCTAATAACGAAATATTAATAATATGCTATTTATATATATTTCTTTTCTTCCGTGTTATTATAATTTTCGTATAACAAAAAATTCATTTTAAAATAATTATCATTTTAATTTTTCAATGTAACATTACTATTTTTTTATTTATATCTCTTATATATTAATGATGAACTATAAAATTTAGAAATTAACAAATGATGATGTAAGATTAATGTTGTAAAATTATTAATCTCTTTAGTTTATTTATTAGTTTTTTTTTGTCTCGGTAGAATAACTTAAGACAATTATTTTGTGACAGAGAAAGTACTTTCTAATCTTTTTTATTTTAAATGAATTTTATCTTAATCTCATTAATTGTATGTATAGATGTTGCCGCATGAATAAATGTTAGTAGCCGAATGTGATTTCAAACAAAAAAATGAAGATCAAATGATTATTGTGAAAAGGAAAAATCTATCTTTCGATTATGGGTCCTCAAACTAATGGATTCTAAGGTGGGAAACTTCACCAAGAAATATAATATGATGGGTTAGATATGTACTTTTTACAATTAATGATTAGGAAAAAAATAAAGACTATAGTAAGTATACATGTATTTAATTTTTTTAAAAAAGAAAAACATATTTTTTTTTCTTGATGGTAGTCACTGTGTTGTAGCTTTCATCTCCGAAGAATCAATAATTGCAAATTTCAATCCACAACAACTAGGTTATCTTAGATTCAAAAAGAAATTTTTTTGATTCACACCAAAGATTTTATTTTAGAATCTAGATCTCCCCCAACCTTACACAGTATTGTCGCATAACGTTATGCAATCATTTGAGCCTAAAACAACCTCGTAGTGGTTGTCAATGGTGACATCATGGTTGAGTTGATGCGCTTGGTGGTATCACTAATGCTGGTTCAATTTGATGATGGCGGTTATGCGTCAAAGTGTGATCCAAGATGATGTCATGAAGGAAACTTCTAAATAAACTTATCCAAACATATTCCATATACATTGTGATAGGGTAAAACAATTCTTGGTTGTGATAAGCTTACCCATATAGATCTCATATCCAGTGTGGTAGGGTGAAATAATCCTTGGTTGTGATAGGACCTCATGGTAGCTTGGTTTAGTGTAGCAATTGTTGAAACCAAAATAATGGTGGAGATAATGGGAAGTTAAGATAATGCCACCATTCTATTTTTTTTTTATTTTAAAAAACTTTTTATTCATAAAAATAATATTTTAATACAAGTATAGGGCAATTCTTTTTTTTTTTCTAAGCATTACTTCCTCCTCCTTCACTACATTCAAATTTTAAGACGGTTACTCCCACCATTTCAGTGGGTTTTTTTTTTAAAAAAAGAAACAAATAAAAGAGACAATTCAATCATTTTTTTACACAACTAAAATATCTTAAATTTCTCTTATTCTCACTCAAAAAATTATCAACTTCTTTGATTTGTTTTTATTTAATGGATCCAAACCAAAATTCATTCAATATAAATTAATGATTTAATTTCATGCTAAATTATTAACTTTACACGAGTCTAAAATTTTAAAGAAAAATATGGACTCTATTACTTATATTACTTAAACTCTTTTTATTAATGATAATAACAATAAAAAAACTAATGAATGAATGAATTTATTTCACTTTTAAGAATTAAAATTCAAATTTTTGTTTTGAGATTCAAATTTTTATTTTGAGAATTTTGTGTGTTCTACACATTTAGGTTTAAAAATAACTATTTAACAAAGTAAAAATATAGCCGGTATCTTATAAATTCAAAGGGAAGGAGTACTGAGTACAACATAGAATGAGGGCATTTTAGTCCATACAGAAAATGATACCTGCTCACAGACTTGCAATTGAAGACTCTGTGATGTTTATGTACCTACCGAGTAGTGGAGAGAGAGAAATTGAGAAACGAAGCAATTGTAGTTTATCTTTCCTCCGTTGTTGTTCTTCTTCTATGCTTCGCGTTCTGATTTTCCCCTACGATTGACTCAGGATTTGGCTATGGCTGTACCCGTCGAGGAAGCCATTGCAGCTCTATCCACATTCTCGCTCGAGGTACTTCCTTCGACAACAACTCTTGTTTCTCTATTTCAATCCAATTTCTGCCACATTTTTTTCTCAGTTCTTCTGTTATGAACATTGAATTGCGCCTATGGATAATTTTTCTTTTGTACTTTTGCTATTGTTTGTCTGATTCAGTCCATCATTCGCTTAATTGCTGCTAATTCTAATTACAGAAACTTTCATTTTGGTTTTGAAGTTGTGTGAGCTTGTTATGGATAGCGAGCGGCTTCTTTATTTTCTTTGTCCGAAATGTTTATTAGTCAACTATTGACTGAAACTGACTTCTGATCTGTGAATGCTAGATTTACATGGCATGTAATTTGATGTTGAGGTTCCAAAATAACGCATTTCAGGAACTCGAGGTTTTCATGGTTACTTTTTTTAAGTTTGTGAATTATGTAGGATGAGCAACCAGAGGTGCAGGGACCTGGAGTGTGGGTATCAACTGAGAGAGGTGCAACAGAAAGTCCAATAGGTACTTTTGTTTCTTCTTCCATTTTTTTTTCTTTGGATATGTAATGCATTTATGCTTTGATTGTACTTAAAAGCTTGAGCACTTTCGGCTTTGCTTCAAAGATGCATAGTTATTTTTAATTACGGTAACCGCCCTCTTTTTTGTAGAGTATAGCGATGTTTCTGCTTACAGACTATCTCTATCAGAGGACACAAAAGCTCTCAATCAGCTGGTATGCAGCTCTTGGGCTATTTTTGTTGTTTAATCTACCCTTTATCTTTTGTTGAGATTTTTAAATTTTAACTGCTTTTGCTAATACAAAATGCAGAATGCTCTTACCCAAGAGGGAAAGGAGATGGCATCAGTGCTTTACACATATCGTAGTTGTGTCAAAGCACTTCCTCAGGTAAGTTTTCTCTTAAGCTATAGGTAGTTGAAGTGAAGTCTGTGTCTGCCAACAGATATAAAGTACATTGTCTTTTAGATGAATGGATAAATTTTGTCAAAACAAAAAAGAGTTAATCTTTGGACTTATGCAAATTTACTATGTTTGTTGGCTAGTTTTATATATATATATATATATATATATATATATATATATATATATATGTTGGCTAGTTTTAAATATATTCATTCATTTAAAAGGCAAAGTTATTCTAGAACTAGAAATTGTTATGATTTTTTTTCTTTGTTTGGATGGTCCACTCCCAAAGTTAGTCTTTTGGGGTAAAGGAATGAATTCAATTAGACAAGGTTTTGTGTAACTGATAGTTTCGCCTAATGCAACTTGATATGTTATATACCGCCATTTTCTTTTTCGCCTAATAGCAATATTAAATTTATCATACTGGAGATCCATTTTCATGTTTCCTTATGACTATATTGTTTTATGTAATTTATGCATTTTGCCACAATGGGGCAGCTACCTGATTCTATGAAGCAAAGTCAAGCTGACTTATATTTGGAAACATATCAAGTTCTGGATTTGGAAATGAGTCGTCTGCGTGAAATTCAGCGTTGGCAAGCATCTGCTTCCTCAAAAGTACCAGATGTTCTTTATTATTTTATGAGAAACTTAGCCGGATCCAGACTTAGCACATTAAGTAAATCTGTAATGTCATTTTTTTGCAGTTAGCTGCTGACATGCAACGTTTTTCTAGGCCTGAGCGACGCATTAATGGCCCTACAATATCTCATTTGTGGTGCGTTATAATGATTTATGCTTTTTGTTTCTGGTTTTTGTTATTATTGTTGTTGTTTTGTATTTATTAATTTCTTTGTTCTTGACTGCAGGTCTATGTTGAAGTTGCTTGATGTTTTGGTGCAACTTGATCATCTTAAAAATGCTAAGGCTAGCATACCTAATGACTTTTCATGGTATAAAAGGTATGTATTTAATTTATGCCTATCTCACTTTATCTTCAGGTTGAGGATCTTCAACTTTTCTCAGGTTCAGTGCTTCAGTTTGTTTGTTATATTATCTTATATCCATTTCTTCTCGGAACCCTTTTTATGTATGGTGCTTTTGTATTCACCTCATTCTTTTCTCTTAATTAGCAAATATGTTTTCTTTTTATCCTTTTGCATTTTTTTTCTTTCTTTTTTCTCTCTAATAAAATTTCTTTTCCCATAAAATAAATTAGAAAATTTTAGATATGTTATGTTAAATCACTTAGCTTTAGAGTGTTCAAATTATCTGGTTATTTAGGTAATGATGGGAAAAATGTCTTTTTAGTCCTATACTTTCTATCAAATGTGGTCAATGTATAGGGACCTTTCATATTGATGAATTTGATATTCAAACTTTAAAAAAACATGTGGATTTAGTTCCTTCTCTCTAAGAATTCATCATATTTTTTAAAGTTAGGAGGGACTAAATCCATATGTTTTCTAAAGTTTGAGGACCCAATTCATCAATATGAAAGTATAAGGACCTTGATCACATTTGACCGAAAGTATAGGGACTAAAAACACATTTTTCTCTAATATAAATATAAATTCTAAGAGAACACGTTGAAATATGATTTTCATTGTCTATTTTAAGAAATACAGGTTTATCTGTTACTTGTAGTTAGTAAAACTGTAAAAAAGGCTTTGAATATTGCCAAACTTCAGATTATAAAAAATGGCAAACTTTCCAAGATTCATGCTATGCCTGATAATCTTTAGGAATATTATTATGCAATTACCTTCTCTCTCACCTGATTTAGGATTTCCATATTTGAAAACTTACTTAATGAAGTTTCAGTCATTCATCTTGGTTTTTCCCTCCCTTAATTTGTCAGGACTTTCACACAAGTCAGTGGTCAGTGGCAAGACACTGATTCAATGAGGGAGGAATTAGATGATTTGCAGGTGCATAATTGATGAAATTTCCAAGTTTGTGACATATAGAGTGCTGTAAATTTTTTATTTATTGATTGATTATAAAAAGAGTCTTTTTCCAAATTTCTCCTTGTTTATATTGTACTTTTGAAAATGCCAAACCAAACATGGATGGTGATTGATCTTTTTTTAATTGTATGTGCAGATTTTCTTGAGCACAAGATGGGCTATTTTGTTGAATTTGCATGTTGAGATGTTCCGTGTGAACAAGTATCCTGCATATCTACTTAACATTTTTTTGTTCCATATAACATTCTTGGCAAAACCACAATGTCTACTCTTTAGGTTTAACTTGTTAATGTTTGGTTATATTTGTTTAGATTTTTTTATTAAGTTTTGTATTTAGGATGGATATGGGAACTGATTCAATAGACACTTGATAGATAAGGTGGTTCATTAAAACGAAAAACTGGTGCTAGTTTGTGTTGAACTTATAGTGATGAGAGAGTGTGTAAGAGACTGGAGGATTTTATCCTTAACCTAGATATACTTCCATCCAAAAGAAACATGTAGATTTGGTCAGTACTTGAGTTGAGAAATAAAGAGAGAATAGCTGGTGGCTAGGCTACCTCAAATCCTTCTTTTGATTAGTTATTCAAATTTCAAGTTTACAGTATAAAGCAAATTAGAGGAAATCTAGCTGATGAGGAGTTTTTAATCTAAAACTTAGGGCTTGGCTTTTGTCCTTGAATACTGTCACAAAGAAGGACAAAGAACTCCTATTGATTTATCACACCCTGGCTCAACTTTTGCTATCTAACACGTTTTAAATATCCTCCTTTTTATTTCTTATTCAAATCCTTGACTTGAAATAGTGTAGAGGACATTCTTCAAGTTCTTATAGTCTTTGTTGTAGAGTCTTTAGAATTGGACTTTGCACTTCTCTTTCCAGAGCGCCACGTTCTTTTGCGTGTTTTGCCTGTTCTTGTTGTCCTAGTGACATCATCAGAGAAAGACAGTGAGTCTCTGTACAAGAGGGTGAAAATCAACAGACTGATCAATATATTTAAGGTACTGCTGTATATATGCTTATTGATAACATTATATGTACTGGTTAATGAAATGATGTTATTATTAGATCACCTATAATTTTTTTTTGCCTTGAATTTTTTCTCTACTGTCAACAAGTTCAAATCTGTGTATCTTTTTGTCCTTCTTTACAGAATGAAGCAGTCATTCCTGCATTTCCAGATCTGCATTTGTCTCCTGCTGCTATAGTGAAGGAATTATCAACATACTTTCCAAAATTTTCTTCCCAAACTCGCCTTCTCACCCTTCCAGCACCTCATGAGCTTCCACCTCGTGAAGCACAAGAATATCCTCCAATTTTTATTTTTTTTTACCGATAAATTGATACTATTTTGTTATTACTGAACCAAAAATTTTATTTCCTTGACTTGTGTCATCCATGAACTGATATTAATTTTACCACTTTCACTGCAGATAGATGAGTTGCCACCATGATATATTCTTTTGTTTTAATTACTATTTTGGTCCTCTAATTTATTCTTAAGGTTCAATTTGGTCCTCTTATTTTTAAAATGTTCAATTTGGTCCCTTAATTTATATATTAAGTTCAATTTAGTCCTTTTTTTTAAAAGTTTCTATTAGGTCCTTTATTTTTTAAGATGGGTTCAATTTGGTCCCATTTAAAACCAAATTTGGTCTCAATTTTTGAAAATGTTCAAAGCTGATGGAAGAAAATGGGACCAAGTTGAACCCATTTTAAAAAATAACAGACCTAAAACCTTTTAAAATAAAGGGACCAAACTGAACCTTTTAAAAATAAGAGGATCAAATTGAACCAAAAAAATAAATTAGGAGACCAAAATAGTAATCAAGCCTATACTTTTGGATAACAGATTGCATGCTTTCTGTTCATTAAAGTTAAATAATGCCCGGAGGATGGAAATTGCAGTGGTTATAGCCTCCTAAAAAGAAATTGGTGTTAACAGTTGTTTTTTTCCTGCAAAATTTTGTGCGTTCATTGTTGGACGGTGTGGAAAACTTCATAGGTTTAACTAATATATGTTATTGCAACCCATGATCCATTTTTAGATTAATTTGTAGTTAAGATTACTAATGGAACTTCTATCAAAAAAATTATTGAGGAATTATTTTACTTCTGAAGTGCTAAAACTTTTATAAACTTATAAAGCATCTTCCCGCTGGGTCCTTTAGAATGTAAACTTGACATGATACACATATCAGAGACATTATCTGATCATCAATCATATTGGAGCCATCCGTGCGGAGCATGATGATTTTGTTATTCGTTTTGCTTCTGCAATGAATCAGGTGCTGCCCTCTGCTCTGACTGGGCTTCAAACATAAAGCCCTCTCTGAAATCTTATTTGTTTTGTTTCTGTTGACTGTTGCATAGCATTTAAAACCTGCTAGTTTGTTGTTTATCTCTGTTTTACAGCTGTTACTGTTGAAGTCAACTGATGGTTCTGATGTTGAATGGAGCAAAGAAGTCAAGGGGAACATGTATGATATGATTGTTGAAGGTTTTCAGCTATTAAGCAGATGGACTGCACGCATATGGGAACAATGTGCTTGGAAATTTTCTCGACCATGCAAAGATGCATCCCCATCATTCTCTGATTATGAAAAGGTAAGGAATGTTCAAATATTCTAATTGTTGTTATTTTCTATTTCCTTGTGCTTTTATTCTTATTCTTGTTGTTCTCATTGGTTGTGATGGATGATTAATGATTAATGTTTTAATCTGGTACTGGCACTACAGTACTGCCAATATTGGCATCATTTTTTTTATTTGTATAAAATAATTAACTGCAATTGATATCACTTGTAGCTATATCCACAATAAATATTACTTGAATCAATATTGTCTTTCCATTAAACACATCAAAATTAATCATTTTCACACTAACCAATATTTGCTTCATTTTTTTATTTGTATGAAACAATTAACTAAGAACAATTCTAGAAAACAACTTGTGCTTTCAATTGTGTTGATACTCCTTGTTACTTCAAGCATGTTAAACGCTTGAACTAGCCAATTTTGTTTTTAAATTAACCACACAAAACTTAACCATTCATCACACAGATCAATCAATTATTTTCTTCAATTTTTGTTCATCATTAATCACTTTGGATGTTCCTGACACCACAACCACCCTTAATGCTTTACCAAATACTCAGCCTTCACTTACACCCAATACTACACCTCAGCCTTCATTTACACCCTTCATTCCAAGTAACACACCTCTTCTTCACTCAATTCATCTCAACATTTGTGATCTTCTTCATCTGATTATCCTGAACAGAATGACTCTCCATTCATAAATTCTGAATCTCAACCCAGCCTTAACATCAATACTGATCAGAATCACAATTCCACATCATGGCTCTGTCAATAGGTACAAAACCAGGCTGGTTGCAAAGGGATTTCATCAGCAGTTGGGTTTTGATTACAAAGAGACTTTCTCTCCTGTAATCAAACCTGTGACTGTCAGACTTCTTCTCTCCCTTGCTCAATGCCTCTTCAACAATTAGATATTAACAATGCCTTCCTCAATGGCACTCTTGAAGAGGAGATTTACATGTCACAGCCCCCTGGGTTTGTGTCCTCTAACAAGCAGCAAGTATGCTGATTGCACAAGGCCATCTATGGTCTAAAACAGGCACCTAGAGCCTGGTTTGACAAACTGAAAACCACTCTTCTCAGTTTTAAATTCTCCTCAAGCAAATGTGACCCATCCCTTTCTGTGTTTTCTGAAAATGCTTCTATTGTCTACATTCTTGTTTACGTTGATGACATCATCATCACCGGAAACAATACCAACCTAATTAATTCTCTTTTTTCTCAACTGAATTCTGATTTCTGTATTCTCTCTCAAAGATCTTGGTGATTTGGACTATTTTTTGGAAATTGAAGTTCAAAGGCAAAAGGATGGATCACTCATTCTCACTCAGTTAAAATACATTAGAGATCTCTTAGCAAAGACTAAAATGGATGAATCTAATCCTATGTCTTCTTCTATGGTTGGAGGCTGCAAACTGACCAAACTTGGTTCTGAAGACTTTTTGAATCCTACCTTGTCAAGATCCATAGTTGGTGCCTTGCAGTATGCTACCATTACACAACCAGAAATTAGTTTTCCTGTCAACGAGGTGTGCCAATTCATGTCAAAGCCCTCTGAACAACACTGGCTAGCTGTGAAGAGAATTCTAAGGTTATCTTAAGGGTACTATTTCTTTGGGGTTACATTTTCAAGCTGCTTCTCCTAGGCAACCTTTCTCTCTTCATGCTTATTGTGATGCTGATTGGGCCTCTGATCCTGATGATAGGAGGTCCACTTCAGGAGCAGTCATTTCTCTTGGTCCTTACTTAATCTCTTGGTGGTCTAAGAAACAATCGGTTGTGGCCTGGTCAAGTACTGAAGCAGAGTATAGAAGCATGGCTCTAATTGCAGCAGAATTGACTTGGATTCAGTCTCTTCTTTCTGAACTTCAAGTTGCTTACACTACTCCTTTAATTCTCTTTGACAATACCAGCACTGTCTCTTTTGGCTCATAATCCTGTTCTTCACTCTCAAACAAAGCATATGGAGCTGGATCTGTTTTTTGTAAGGGAGAAGGTTCTCACAAAGCAGATTAATGTTGTGCATGTGCCTGCAGTTGATCAACTAGCTGATATTCTGACCAAAGCACTCTCTCCTGCTTCATTTCTTTTTTTCAGATCCAAGCTCAAAGTAGTTAAAAGACATTCTTCCAACCCCTCATGAGCTTGTGGGGGGGGGGGGGGGGGGGTATAAGAGTATAAGGAGTATACATTACTCGAAGTGTATTTTTTACTTTCTTGTAATAAGCAGGTAGTCTAACTACTGTAGTTGGTAGTTGGTTTGTTATTGTTAAGTCTGTTAGTCTATGACAGCTAAGTGACAGTTGTATCAACTAACTCAGGTTAGTTGACTGTTAGCTCGACTATATAAACTAGATTGTAATCTGTTTACCTTTGGGTTGAATAACATTAGATTGAGAATCTCAATCTGTTTACGCTTAAGTTTGATTCAATCAAAGCTGACACCCTACACTTAAAGTCAAAATATATCTTGAATGGTGTCTCATTAAAAGATAAAAATATATGTTGCCATAAATATTGTATTTGTTGTAGGTAGTACGATATAATTACAGTGCAGAGGAAAGGAAAGCACTGGTTGAACTTGTGAGCTACATAAAGAGTGTTGGATCTATGATGCAGCGGTGTGATACACTGGTTGCTGATGCTTTATGGGAAACAATACATTCTGAGGTACAAGATTTTGTCCAAAACACATTAGCTACTATGTTGCGGACTACCTTCAGAAAGAAGAAGGACCTCTCTAGGTAGTATTCTAATTTCACATTACATGGTATAATTGTTACTTTGTGTAACTTGATTGATAGCTGAGATATTCATTGGACTCGGTGTTCTCATGGAATTGTTGATGAAAGTCCTAAAGCTGCTCTTAGAGACTTGGACTGTATCATGAAAACATAATTTTTCTGGATCATAATCAAAGATGTAACAATATTTTCACAATGCAACTTGGAGGTAGTTGGTTTCAAGATACGTTTGTACTATTAGACTGGATCAACAGAGAAAATGCTTTCTGTTGAAACTATGGAAGAGACTAGCTTGTTCTGTTTTATTGTCTTATTTATACCAAGTCTGGGCTATGTACAGCTTGTTGTACAACCTTGTATAATAAATAAAATAAAGTAAATAAGAATATAGTTAGCTTAATTTCAATAATACCAACAGAGAATTTAGTTAATGTTTCAGTTAGCTTAATTTGTTTTCACCAAGTGTTTAACCTGTTGGAAATTACCTAATAATAATGGTTTCACTTACCATCATGTATATATATCTCTTATGGCTGCATTTTTTTATCAAGCTTTTCATTCACAAAAAGTCTCTAAAATATTATTTCCTTTGATCTCAATTTAATCAAAGAGCTACAGGGAGAGATTTTGGCTGAATAGTATTTGTGTAAAAATTAAGCAAAACTGAACATGTGCTTAGTTATGTTATGTCAGTTCTTGTGATATCTGAGAATAAAAAGGATAAATGACTGGATGGACTATACTTTCAATAGAAAAGATGTGCTTTATTTTGAGAGTATGAAACTCAAATACACATTCTCAAAGATGTAGTGAAATCGTGGGGAAAAAGTTTAAAGTTTAAATAATAAATATTAGTATTTATTATTTTTTAATCAAAATACATACACTTTTGAGCTGATGCATTCTTTGTATCATACTTGATTTCCTTCAATGCAAATTGCATTGCATGATACTTGTGTTCTGACATATGTGAGCAGCTTAGTCAAAGAGTATGGCTAGAGTTTAGACTATATTAATAAAACCTGAATTTGCAGTTTTCAAATTTTGGCTTATGGTTTCATTATTTCAGTTATTATTATTTGGTAGAAATTGAGTTTTATTTTTAAATGCAGTATTTGATGGTTCTTTGAATTATCCTGTGATACTTAACTTTTTCAGAGTTTTTGGGTTGAATTCTATTTCTTCATTTGAATCCCAAGAAAATTCAAGGAAAACAGCTCATTGATTGAAAAGTCTGCATCATGATTCATCTAATACTCATTTCTTGCTTCAAGTTTTTTTTATTGCTCATATCAATTACCCAAATATGGATTTTCAGGATTCTTTCAGATATGCGGACCCTTTCAGCTGATTGGATGGCTAATACAAACAAGTCAGAATCTGAGTTACAGTCCTCTCAGCATGGAGGTGAAGAAAGCAAAGCAAACATATTTTATCCAAGAGCAGTTGCCCCAACTGCTGCTCAGGTCTTCATCATTTTCCATTCTCTTGCTGGGCCTGTTATATAATTTGTTATTATTAATATATGCATATAAGTGAAGAGCTGCATTTATCAGAGATCAAAGTATCCATGCTATATATTGAACTCTGCTATCTGTAATTCTGTATAGATGTTTTGTTGAACTAGCATATGGACTAACTAGTTACTAATGCTGTGATAGAAGAAAATAAATAAAGATGCTCAAGTGTGCATTTATTTTGAAATGTTGAACAAGATTCATTTATGTGGTCATGCATATGGGCAGATTCATTCTTACATGTTATGATTTTGAAAATTTTTTTTTTTTCTTAGATTACTTTTTTCAAACGCAGGTCTTCAGTGTGAAATTTCTTCTTCATGTGTATTCACGTAAATTATAGCAATCAATTTATTCATACTATATAAGGCCTTGCATGATAATTTCTTCTTCATGTGTATTCTCTATATCCTGGCTTGGGCTGCTTTACAAGTTCGTTCTTTGGATATATGTCATTTTGTGGTTAGCATGTAATAGTTGCTTAGCCTATCTCTTCACTACAGGTGCACTGCTTGCAGTTCTTAATATATGAGGTGGTTTCTGGTGGTAACCTTAGGAGGCCAGGTGGACTCTTCGGCAATAGTGGCTCAGAAATCCCAGTTAATGATTTAAAACAGCTGGAGACATTTTTTTACAAGCTTGGTTTTTTCCTTCATATTTTAGACTACTCAGGTAAATGGTCTTAGATTGACCCAAGCATCAATTTTACTGCAAAGACTCATCCTTTGGGCATTCCATTGATAGATCCAACATCTACACCGACAACCTCTTCCTCTCGCTACTCCTGCCATGTGGTTCCTCTCCTACATTAGGGAGCTAGTTTTAAAGCATTACATTTTGTTATATCTCTGTTAATAACATATGGATCCACAAACATATATATGGCATGGCTTCATGGGGCACTGCTTCAAACCTAGACAGGGCACTTCTACTCCCTCTTGGTTTTTATCTGACAAAATAAAAGGGTAAATTAGTCAAACATCTAGAAATTGAATTAGAACATACATGTCTTAGAATGTAGGTTTGAGCCTAACTCAACCCTAAAAGCTAGTTCAGGGTAATGATTGTCCCTCACTTATATATTCTATCTTTGCACTATCTCTAGCCGATGTAGGACTTGGGTTTTCCCAATATACCCCCTCACACCTATACACTTTTGGGTTTGGTATAGGGATAACATGGTCGGTGACCCTTTGAATGGATCTAGGATAGATTCTGATATCATCTTAGAATGTGGGTTTAGGCCTAATTCGATCCCAAAAGCTAGCTTATGGGGTGAGGGTTACCCCCCACTTGTATATTTTATCTTTGTCTTATCTCTAGCTAATGTGGGACTTGGGCTTTTTCCAATACACCTCATGCAATGGAGCTGACAGATCCCTGATTATTAACAATGTCATTTGGTGTTCATGAAATCTTTGGGCTCTTACGAAAGTTAAAGCATCTAATACAGACTATACATCATTGAAATGAGAGGGCAGATAGATGTTTAAAGGATAGCTGAACACAACATTAAACTGATATCTTGCTTTCTTGGGTAGAATAGTGGCTGAATAAATTTCTGAAACAGTTCAATGATATAGAATCCTTTGCATATGCCTTATTGCATCCTTCTATGTAATTGACTTGGGTAACGATGCTTGCAGCAACTGTTGCAACATTGACAGATCTTGGTTTCTTATGGTTTAGAGAATTCTATTTAGAGTCTTCACGAGTCATTCAGGTAATACTTATCAGCACAAAATTATTTGAATTTCAAATCTATCATGTTCAGCAGAAACACTCTTTGATAAGACCAGCTACAAATTTCATAGCTACTTGCAAGATATTGATTGCATCAAGCATTCATTCATCGGAATCTATTTATAAATTGTAATTGAATAAGAAACTCTAATAATGGTTGGCTAGCAACTTGGAATGCGAATTGTTAGAGCCTCCAGGTATTTCCTTGAAAAATTTCAATGAAGATGGTAGGATGATGGTGTTTGTATTTGTTATTTTTTTTTTTCTGAAAAACTCTTCTAATATTGATGTTTTTTTTTTTCTATCCTGGCCCTTTAAAAGTGAATGTCTTGTCTCTATTTTTGTATACTTTAGTTGTCCCCTACTCCCCACCCCATCCCAAATCTGTTAATTTTACATAAACTACTCATGGAGACCAAAATAACTAGCAAAAGAAGGCTGAGTATATCATTGAAACAGGTTTTATTTATAAAAAAAAAAAGTTATATGTTATGTGCATCTAATCTTTCTTCATTTTTGCTGATAGCTTTTTATGAACTTTAACATTATTCTGTTATCAAGAAGTAATTTCTGTGTAATGAGTTTCTCAATGTTGTTTTTCAAACGTCAAAATTTCCAAATTCTGCTAAACTCGTGATCTTTTTATTTTTATTTTCTTTTATGCATTTGTTTTCCACCTCCCCCTCTTGTACTAAATTTAGTTAATTTATTCCATATAGTTTCCAATTGAATGCTCCCTTCCTTGGATGTTGGTGGATTGTGTACTTGAGTCACCGAATTCTGGTCTTCTCGAGAGTGTTCTAATGCCATTTGACATCTATAATGATTCAGCTCAGCAAGCCTTGGTGTTGCTGAAGCAACGGTTTTTATACGATGAAATTGAGGCTGAGGTATTATACATTTTTAACTTAATGGCTAATGCTAGATGATTATATGATGAATGTCCTGGAGCAGTATAATATCTGATACAGATGATTTTAGGTGGATATGCTGTAGTGCACCAAATTCATGGGTGTAACTTATGTGCTGATAGGCATCATCCTACAGTTACCGAATTTAAGAGATGATAAAAAGAATACTAGGGGAATTGAGCACAACGAGTAGAAGTGGGAATTGGGCTATAAAATTCTTGCTTGCATGGCAAGGTGGGAAGGAAGGGGAAACTTGGGAGGGTGAAAATAAGGGAGGGGTGGGAGGATCTTTGTGGTGGCATCCAGAAAATTGAGTGGGGACAGGGAGGAGGCAGGACCCTCAATGAGCCTGCATTTTTATGTGTTTTCTTTTCTATTTTGAGAGTTGTTTGTAAATTCTTGCCTCTGTTGACATCAGTTTATACCGGTAGCAGAGAGTAAATTCTGGTGCTAGTACAATAAGATTTTTGCTTCTGATTACCAGTTTCCTATCATATGCTTTCTGCATTCATTGACTCTTTTCTGTTTACCTTTTTTCACAGGTGGATCATTGTTTTGATATATTTGTTACAAAATTATGTGAAACCATTTTCACATATTACAAAAGTTGGGCGGCATGGTATGCTCATTATTTCTCTGGCTTATTCAGCTTTTCTTTTGATTATTTCCATGGACAAACCTTTTTTCTTACTGATGGAGGCCTAAATCATGCAGTGAATTGCTTGATCCTTCATTCCTCTTTGCTTCGGACAATGCAGAAAAGTATGCCGTGCAACCCATAAGGCTCAATATGCTGCTTAAAATGACTAGAGTGAAGGTGAATGAATTACACTATCATAATTTTTATTTTCCATGATTAGATTTGGTGCATTAAAGTGTAAACTGGGTGTATGCTACCAGATTGATAATTTTTTGATATGAAAATAGCCCAAGGTGCAGGGATTGAAAATATATGTACATGCTATTAGATACCCATCTCCCAGCAGGGTTTGGAAATGCTTGACTGAAGCCTTAGTTTAAGTGAACAAAGCTTAACTGTTTCATTACTTCTTTATTTAGTATTTATCAGGGTGTTAACAATTCAAATCTCATTATCTTTTCAAGTGATCTTGGAATCATGTGACTTACTATAACTTCAGGAATTATACAAAACAGATGTCTTTGTGTACTATTATAAGCAGGAATAAGTTTTTAGAATATTTTTCTTCCTAAGAATTTAATATTTTACTGGTTATCAGTTAGTTGCATTTGCATCAAAATCTTCCCACAAGTTAGCAAAGCTTGTTGATCAGAAAGTCCAAGTTTGAAATCTTGTGAATGGAAAAACAGGTGCTGGGAGAGTGTTGCCTGTCTAATTGGTTCAACCCAACTCAACTTGGATTAGTTAAGGTCCAAGGTGGCTTTTGGATGTTTGGTCTATCTTTTTGGAGCTTCTCCTCTCTTTGAAAGGAGAAACCAGGCCAAATACAATTCTAAAAAAACTATTAAGTATAAAAGTGGCTTTTTTCTATATGAACTAAGGAAGAAAACATAAAAAAAGAAGAGCTTTTAGATAATCTATATTTTAGGAACTTCTGCTTTCCCTTCTTCACTTTTCCAAATCCCAAAACTCAGTAGTGTGCTAACCAAGAATTATTAACTAAAAATTTACTTTTAAGCTGAACGAATATAAAATTATCAAACACATTCAATTATAAAGTTTTATTTTTACTTGAACTTTAAATTAGTTTTTAAGATCCAAAAAAATCAATCCAAAGGCCACCTAGTGAAAAAGTTCTCTAAAGTTATTGACGGAGAGAATAAAGACATCTTGGTAGGTGTTTTACTTTTCAATATTTTGTTTCTAGGGTAATTCCATTTTAATCATTAATAAAATTCTTGTAGAAACTTCTGGTGTCAAAAGGATGGAAAGTAGGTTCCGATCATCTTCAATGCCACATCCTGCAACAAACTAATGGAGATTGTTTAAGAAAATAATAATGAAGGCTAAGATTGATGCTTACATGAATTATAACTTTTATTTTCATGGTGTATTTGTTTTTCTATTTAGATGATTTCTCTCACACTCACACTCCCACACTCACATGTATGCTCTGCTGGATGTCATAATTAGAATTTGAGTGAGTTGCAATTACTCTCATGTGATTAAATATCTTTTGTTGCACAGCTGCTTGGAAGGATGATTAATTTGCGAAGTTTGATCACTGAACGGATGAACAAGGTTTTCCGTGAAAATATTGAGTTTTTATTTGATCGTTTTGAGTGTCAGGATCTGTGTGCCATAGTGGTTAGTGATTTTACCTTTGCTACTTCCCTGCCCAACAATTATGAACTACTTTTTCTTTTCTCAATGTTCATTAACTAATGTAATACTGACTATTTTATTTCAGGAATTAGAGAAGTTGTTGGATGTCTTAAAACATTCCCATGAACTACTGTCTAGAGATCTTTCTGTAGACTCTTTTAGTCTCATGTTGAATGAGATGCAAGAGAACATTTCCCTTGTATCATTTTCTAGTCGATTGGCCTCACAGGTTTGCCCCTTTGAGCTCTAAAGATGTACTTTAATTTTGATGTCTTCCTGTTATTTTTTTAATCTTGAATCCTCATATTGAAAGTTTGAAACCACTATTTGAATGGTAATTAATAATTTCATGACTTGATCTGTTTCCTACAATTTCATTGATATATTTCTTTACGTATGCTAGATTTGGTCTGAGATGCATAGTGATTTTTTGCCAAATTTCATTCTCTGCAATACTACTCAACGTTTTATCAGATCATCAAGAACGGTTCCTGTTCAAAAGCCATCTGTACCCTCTTCTAAGCCTAGTTTCTATTGTGGTACTCAAGTAAGTATTCCTCTTACTGCCTTTAATGGTACAGACATTATAAAATCAATTGCAGTATTTTTAATGGCATAGATAATTATCTATTTCTGATTATAAACATGTTAAATACAAGTACAAGTAGTTCAATTTTTTGCTCAACTCAGATGTTTACATGGGTAAAATAATGTGATTTACTTCCTCTGACTGAATTTGTTCATCTGACTTTCCATTTTGGGAAGTTCCAAAATGTATGTCAGCGTGTCGCATAAGACCTTAGGACCAATATGCCAGGTGGGTCTGTTCCAAGTGTAGAAGTATTGGGAAAAACTCAAGTCTCACATTGGCTAGAGATAGTGCCAACATAGAGTATATAAGTGGAGGACAAGTCTCATCCTATGAGTTAGCTTTTGGGGTTGACTTAGACTCAAACCCACATTCTAAGATGGTATCAGAGCATATCCTAGATCCATTCAAAGGGCCACGCACCAAGTTTTTTTGAGTTGAGAGCGCCTTTTTTTTCCCTAGCTTTTACTCTAATCTTTTTAGCTATCATTTTTGTGTTTCTTCTATTCATTTTTTTTTACTTGTTGAGTGTATATATAATGAGAGAAAAGGAGATGAATGATTGTGTTTGTGTGCGTGCTTTCTACAATTTTCTCTATGTACATATATAGAAGTTTCTCATTATCTCACTCTGATAGGATTTGAATTCTGCCCATCAAAGTTTTGCACGACTGCATAGTGGATTCTTTGGAACACCTCACATGTTTTCTATTGTTCGACTTCTGGGATCCCGATCATTACCTTGGCTTATTAGAGCTCTTCTTGATCACATATCAAACAAGGTATGCCATTCTTTATATTTGCTAAATTGTGAATAATTCATTACCCAACATTTATTTTTCTGTGGAAACCTCCTAAACATTGTAAAATAAAATTTTATGTATACCTTTAAGTTTGATAATAAACTAAACAATAGAAATTTATGCAAACTATTTGAAATTCTCCTTGCTTCCTACCCCTTGTTACTCTAATTTTTTTTACTTATCAATAAAAAATCCTTCATTATAATGTATGCCTTTTGCATCCATATTCAAGACACCTATGCCATATGTCACTAACAGGTTATGAAGTGCAGAGTTGTTTTGACTCTGGAAAACTGATCAACTGACTCTTTATAACCATGCAAAAATAACTCAAGCAATGAATACATAGTGCAAGCCTTTGCATAACAAAGAGAGAACAAGTGCCATTTCTTTTCAAGTTACGAAAAAATGTCCAAAGTTTGACCATAAAGTATGCGTTGATCTGTACACGCTCATATGCTAAGGATATGAGAAGAGAATGATGAAATGTTAAATGTAATTTTACAATATATAGATTCCACAATGATATTCACAGAAGTTTGTACCTTAATTTAAACCAAATTAAGCAACTGATCATTATTTATAGATTGGCACACATACATACTGGATGCTTCTAGTTTGCATATGTCTATATTTATTGCTATTATAAAATTTAGACATGGCTCGCTAACAACGTAAATGGGTGCTATTCCTAGATTACTTTGCTTGAACCAATGATTACAGGATTACAAGATTCTTTGCCAAAATCAATTGGGCTTCTTCCTTTCGATGGAGGTGTGACAGGTACATGATGACACTTTTCTTTTTACTTGAAAAAACTTTACTCTGCAATATTCTTATATGTGAATGCTTAAAATGTATTCTTTCAACATCTTGATGGAAAATTATGCATACTGATTCATTGTATATAAAATTCTTGAAGTATAAAAAATTGTGAAAGGAAAAATCAATCTCCAAATAATAGTGAGTCTTATCATGTAAATCTCATATAATTGGACATGCATGCATCATACAATATTCCAAATTCTTGGTAACTATGAACCAATTACACAGTGCTTGACCAAAACATTTCTTAGATATTAATTATTAGTAGCCTGCATTTCTTTGTCCTTTCTTTTGAATAAAGTATTACTAGATGCATTTCTTTGTCATGTAGTTGAGGTGATTGATATTTCTTATATCCTTTCTTTTGTGTTTCTTATATAACTAGAAGAGACCTTAGGCATAATGCATTTTTCAAAATCTCAAAAGCACTGAAACATTTTGCTAGAAACTAGAAATTTATCAAGGCAGTTATATTTCATGGTCATTACAAATAGTTTTCTCATCAACAAATTATCTACTAAGGAGTGCAGTACATAGACACATGGTCATATCTGAGAAATTAATTCTTATATTATTGGTACACAGGTTGTGTGAGACTCGTTAAGGAGCATCTTAACTGGGAGACAAAATCAGAACTGAAAGCTGAGGTTCTTCATGGCATAAAAGAGATTGGAAGTGTATTATATTGGATGGGGCTTCTAGATATTGTGTTGGTCAGTAACATAGTGCAATTATCAATTTATTTATTGCAATTGCCATCAACATAAGTTCAAGACTTAATAAATCTGTTTTGTATTTCAAGATAACAATTTAAAAATTCATGTTTTTTTGAAACCCAACCATAAAAGAAAAAAGATGGCACAAGACCAGTTATTTTAGCCAATTGTAGGAGATAAAGTACCAAGGAGTACCTATAGTCAAGAACCTTTATGATGCAAAGCTGACTCAAAAAAAAAACAAGATATTAAGCTTGGTAAATATTATGAATAAAAGGAAATCTTTGCAGATAACTTACTTGAAGTCCTTATTTGGTTAGACTTTAAATAGATGGAGACGGCAAAGTTATTTAGGTAGCACTAGAAGAATTTGGGCATTGCAGTCTTGCAGACATAAAAATGGCAAGGAGGACCTAAGAACATTTGTGAATGGAAAGTAAGGTGTTTGTGGGCTGGGTTTAACCAGTCTAGTCCAATCCTAATATTTTGGACATGGACATGGACCAGGTTGAGTATGATAAAACGTACATAGAGGACATATCTTATGAAAGAAAACATCTTATATGAGAGTGAGAGAATTAAATTTGGACCGTATAACCAAACATGGAGGGTTAAGATTTAACGTTAAAAAGTCACATGACTTTTTAAGTGGTTACATGACATTAAATCTTGATCGTTCATGTTTGGTTATACGGTCCAGATTTAATCTTGTCACTCATTTAAAATACCTTACTCTCATATGATATGTCCTCTCTCTCTCTCTCTCTCTATATATATATATATATATATATATAAAGAGAGAGAGAAGGGATCAACTTACTTTAAGAGTCCTTATCATTCATTTTCTTAAAATCTAATAGTTGTAATAAGTTATTAATCTTATCTGTTAGATTCCAAGAGAATGATAGTGGGGATGAGGAGTAACTTTAAAAGAGTTACTCTTGGTGTAAGTTGATTCCTCCCCATATATATATATTTGTACAAATGGAAAAAGTAGACAGCTCTTAATTTCTAGATTCTGAACTTGTCCTAATTAGCTCTGGGCCAGAATGGGTTATTGGGGTCAGACTCAGGTCATGTCTTAAAAACACTGAGACCCAAGACATATTGGGGTAAAGTTAACTGTAAATTAGTTAATTTTTAGGTGAATTTGGAATTTTTATTTTGGGATGAAAGTGTTAGATATATAAATCATTTTTGAGAGAGTTGTGAGCATGTGCATTGTCCATGCTTCAAGACCAAATGGATCTTAAATAAGGAGGTGTGTTAGAGATTTGATCCTTTATGGAATGATTCTCAAACAAAATGGACAGGCAAAGAAAAATGACAAAAGTGAGAGGTATTTAGGGAGTTTGGAATCTCACATAGACTTTTTAAGAATTTGAGCAAGAGGAGATCTCATGTCAGTCGAAGAATAATAATTTATCATCACCAAACTCCCAAAGTAATTTTACAACGATGCATAATGTTGGAGAATACATTTTGCAAAATTGATAGTGTTACATGGGAAATAAGGAGGAATAACCTCATTTTCCTTAATTGTAGCCTATTGATGTTTTCAACTTTTCATATATGTTACTTTAATTTGAGAGTAGTAGTGATCAATACGATGCATTCTTGACAGAGAGAAAAGGATTCTATGGATTTCATGCAAACTGCTCCCTGGCTGGGCTTGCTTCCTGGAGCAGATGGTCAAATAGTAACTTCTCAAGATGGTGGAGACAGCCCTGTTGTTAGTTTGTTTAAATCAACAGCTGCTGCAATGGTTTCATACCCTGGCTGTCCATCACCTACCTCTTTCCACATTATGTCAAAACAAGCAGAAGCTGCAGGTGTGCTGTTGGATATGCTTTCTAATTTTTTTGCTGTCAGCTTGGCATATTTCTTGGTAAAAATAAATTTACAAATGCTTGATGTTAAAAGATTAGTTGAGAAGTCTAGACTGTAACAATAGGAAATATAATGGCCATAAGGTATTTCAAAATGATGAAAGAAATAAATAGATAGAAGGAAAAATTTGTAAAACTCAAATTAGTTTAGTATCAGCATGATGCAACAGACATGGATGTCATTGTCTAAACATCTTCATGCAGGTATTATTGTGAAAAATTAAATATAGAATGTGTTTATGTCAAAAGTGCTATGCATAAAAAATAAACCTATCCCACTATGTGAGATTGACTACATGGACCACATAACACTATTGGGCTTGGTCAAAAAACCAAATTCTCAAGAATATCATTCATTATGAGATTCTTCTTATTATTTATCTCTAATGTCCTTGATCTCCCTCTGTATCTTTTCATAGTACTAGAAATCATGTTGTCTACTCTTTTCACTGGTGCCTTCAGTAACATTCCTTCCACTTGTCCAAATTATCTTAACTGATTTTCTATGTTCTCTTCCTTGATAGTTGCTAAAAATATCTTATTAATGCATTGAAATACATCTCATTTAATATCAATTCTCTTTCATTTCTCTTCCTCCCTCTATGCCTAAAACCCTATTTTTTCGACAAAAACATTTATTATACCTTGGTATTTATCAATAAATTCTTCCTCTCCCAATAAATCTTTCTTACTTTTGGTTGCTTAAAATCAACTCTAAGGGTTTGATAACAAAATCCTTTTATTATTCATTGCTTCTACTTCTAGATATGTTAATGTTATGCTTTATGTACATATACTCTGTGATCTGTAATTTTAGGAGAACAAAATGATATTTCTTATTATACATTGATCAAAACTACACAAGAGAGAGATATAGTTTAGTAGAGATCCTAACCATCCTGAAGATAAAATAAATACAAGATAGAGAAAGGGAAAATCAAATCAGACCAGATTTAAACAATCTGATCTTGAATTCTTGATTATAACTACCTAAATCTTCTAGAATCCTTATTTGAAATTCAAAATAAAAGCACATACAGCTGGCAACATGATCTTTTCATAGTAGCTCAGACATTGTTTCTTTTGTTACAGATCTTTTATACAAGGCTAACTTGAACACTGGAAGTGTGCTGGAGTATGCACTTGCTTTCACTAGTGCTGCGTTGGATAAATATTGTAATAAATGGAGTGCTGCACCCAAAACAGGCTTCATTGACATCACAATTTCTAAAGATTTCTATCGAATATACAGTGGTCTCCAAATTGTAAGGAGCTACCTTCCATTCATTTTTCAAGTTGCTTAATAACTTGATGGTGCTTTGAATGATGAATTGGCTTCACATATAAAATTATTTACATGTATAGTAATTGTTGTTTTTATCTTTATGCACCTTTTAGCTCACAGTTTTGGTAAGTTAAATTGGAAAAAAATTAGCTTGAACCACTTTGTATAATCTTGTTCAATACATTAATGAATTTCCTAGTGTGTATTCTTTTTTTAAAAATATATTTTGATGTGTGCTTTTGCTGGAGCTACATAGGGATACTTGGAAGAATCTGCCCAAGTGCCATCAAATAGTCATGAAAGGCTGGGGGATTCAATTGCTTGGGGGGGCTGCACTATAATTTATTTGCTTGGGCAGCAGCTGCATTTTGAGCTGTTTGACTTTTCATATCAGATCCTCAATATCGCAGAAGTGGAGGCTGCATCTGTTATGCAAACACATAAGAACTCACAATTTGCCGTGCAGGTTTATATTCTTCAAATCAAAGTCAAAAGAATACTTGCTTGTTTTACATAATCATTATCTATTAATAAAATTATTGTTTCCGTTATTGCCCATATTTTGCCATGCAAGCATTATAGGAATGTTTTCCTTTTTGCTCAACATTTTCTTCTAGTTTACTGCATTTCTAGAAAATTATTTTATGTTATTCGTCAATTCACTGATACAGTGAGTAAAGATGAAATCAACTTCTGTTTGACCATATTGTTAAAACAAATCAAATTTAATTTAGATGTATGTCATATCAAATGTTTTAATGATGTCCAAATCGTACAGTTACAAAGAACCTGCGACATGGCAACCTGGTTAAGTGCCAATTTAAATTCCAAGTCCTCGCGGCTTAAGTAGTGATGGCCTTCTTTGTATGTATCTTGTGTGCTGTTATTGATAGCATTTATTTTTCTTTTAACAGGGATGGGAAGCCTTATTGGAAGCAATGAAAAAAGCAAGGAGATTAAATAACCATGTATTTTCTATGCTTAAAGCACGTTGCCCCCTTGAAGAAAAGACAGCTTGTGCTATTAAGCAAAGTGGTGCTCCAATACATCGTATAAAATTTGATAACACAGTTTCAGCATTTGAAACACTGCCGCAGAAAGGTTCTTAAACGAGTAGTCTAGTTGTAGACTGCCAGCAAATTCTGTGCCTTGTTCCCTATACGGTGTACATGTAACTAAGCGGTGTTGTATTGTATGTAATAGATACTAAGTACGGTACGTATATGTTCATGAGCCGAGTTTCTATACAGAGGTAGCAACAATTTTGTATTTGATAAAAAAAAAATGTTTGACATAGGTGTTCGATTTGAACAAACTGTTGGACAATATTTGGCATGCTCTTATGGAACTAGGTCCAATCTAAGTTCTGAACCCTACGAAAAAATACAGACCAAAATATTGTTGTCAGATTACAGCTTTAGTGGAGCTCAGTCAGTTGGTTACAACTGTCACTAGCTATTAGTTGTAGTTATCATTGGATTTGGCTTGTACAAGATTGTATAAATACCTTTCTCGACCTCTAACGAGTTTTTTCTGCTCTTTCTCCAAACTCTTCTTGCTATCACTTTAATTCTTTGTTTATTTGACACCTTTCATAGTAAAAGAGCTAGCTCTCGAGAAATTATTATATTTATTTTAAAAAGGGTAATATTTAATAAATTGAATATCATATAAAATCAAAATTGAAGATTTAATTATTTAATTGATAAAGTTAATTAGAACAGATATTTTTTATAATCATCTTAATTACAATAAATAAATATAATGACATGTTTTTATGAATTTTAAAAAACGAAATTGATAAAATTTGACTATTATAATGAATTAAATCACAAGTTTGAATAAAACAAGTAGATGTTACAATTTTCATTACTAAATAATTCTTACATTATCTATTAACTATATTTTCCCAAAAGAATATATTTAAAGATAGAGACAGAATTTACAACGAGACAATATATTTAAAAATAGGACTGAATTTAAACACTTAAATACGATAAAAAAAAAAAGAAGGTAATCATATAATATTTAAGACACTATGGCAAGAAATTAAATATGAGGATATCTTTTGGTAGAGATTAACTGTGATTTTGTCATTGACTAAGTTCTTTTGGTATTAAAAGGAATCGGTTTCTGACTTTGCATTCCTTAAAAACCCGTGGTTTGTTGGGTTGATTCCTTAGGCGGTGTAGGAGCAGAGAAGAGTAACGGGGAATGGAAACAAATAAAGGTGCATATATCAGTAGGTTCCTGTAATCCCGTGTGCATAGACTTAAGAATAATGGCCAAGAGGGAGCAGCGATTGAGAGGAGTGTCGGCATCGGAATTGAAGGAGAAGTTGCGGGAATTGGTGAAGTCCATCGTGGACTCCGACGACTACACGCTTGAAGCCGCCGACGAAGCCATAGCCACCCTTTCTTCTCTGAAACATTTAAAGTCCCCCATCCCCGACGACTTTCCTCTTCCTCCCCAATTTCGCTGCCCCATTTCAACCCAATTGATGTCCGATCCCGTTATCCTATCCACCGGCCAGGTCTCTTACTTTTCTTTCTAATCATCTAATTATTCCTTTAGATATTATTAAGAAAAATGTGTCCTAATTTCGTTTTATGTTTTCTGCTTCAGACTTACGACAGGCCATTTATTCAGAGGTGGTTGAATGAGGGTCACAGAACATGTCCTCAGACACAACAGGTTCTTTCTCACACAATTCTAACTCCCAATTACTTGGTCCGAGACATGATTCTCCTGTGGTGTCGGGACCGTGGAATTGACCTACCTAACCCTGCTAAGGACCTCGATGAAGTTGTCACCAATGCCGATAGAAACCATTTGAATTCGTTGCTTCGTAAGTTGCAATTGTCTGTTCCTGATCAGAAAGAAGCTGCCAAGGAGCTTCGCCTTTTGACAAAGCGAATGCCTTCCATTCGAACCCTTGTTGGGGAGTCCAGTGATACCATTCCCCTGTTGCTGAGTCCGTTAGCTGCGGCCTCAACTGACCCTGATCTCCATGAGGACTTGATCACCACGGTTCTCAATCTCTCAATTCATGATGACAATAAGAAGTCGTTTGCGGAGGATCCTGCGCTGATTTCTCTGCTTATTGATGCCTTGAAATGTGGCACTATTCAAACAAGGAGTAATGCTGCGGCTGCTATTTTCACGTTGTCGGCTATTGATTCCAACAAGCACATCATTGGAGAATCTGGAGCCATTAAACACTTGCTTGAGCTTTTGGATGAGGGACAACCATTGGCCATGAAAGATGCTGCTTCAGCCATATTTAACCTGTGTCTTGTGCACGAGAATAAGGGGAGGACCGTTCGAGATGGGGCGGTTCGGGTTATTCTCAACAAGATGATGGACCACATACTAGTTGATGAGTTGTTGGCTATATTAGCACTTCTCTCCAGCCATCCCAAGGCTGTTGAAGAAATGGGTGATTTTGATGCCGTTCCTTTGTTATTGGGGGTTATTAGGGAGAGCACATCAGAGAGAAGCAAGGAAAATTGTGTTGCAATTCTGTATACAATCTGTTTTAGTGATAGAACAAAGTTGAAGGAAATTAGAGAAGAAGAAAAAGCCAATGGTACACTGACAAAGCTTGCAAAATGTGGAACTTCAAGGGCAAAAAGGAAGGCTAATGGTATTCTTGAGAGGCTTAATAGATCCCCCTCCTTAACTCACACTGCTTAGCGAAATTAAGGTTCCAGGATTAGAAAATCACCTCTTTTTGTTAATAGTAGTTTTCTTGTGTTCTTCTGTACAAACCATCTCGGGTAGCTGTAAAAATGAGACAGAGAAGTTCACATATTATGTACAGTGTCTCACTTACAGTCCAGGGTGAATGAGCAAAGAGTTTTTTTTTACTTGTTCCTTTATTTCATTTCTGTTTGATTCTTTAATATCCATTATGAAAAAGCACTTTTCTTTGCTAAAGGTACTATATATTCCTCTATTTTCTCATTGCCTGACTTCCCGTGATTGATGTTTTAGCTATCTAAATTTGTAAGTATTCTCCACTTGTCTGTCACGTAGCCAACCAACTTAGAGTGCTGACAAAGTGTGTGTTTGTATTTTGTTAATGGCGCTATTGTATTTGTATGTGGTTTTGGTTGCTGGTAACTTGGTATCATAGCGTGAGTGTGGAAGTGAGTGGGGTAGGGTAGGGGCTCCTTTTGTTTTCATTCCCTCGCCAACCATTGAAGAGTGTCGGCACCGTGTTTGTTGCTCTATCTTTTCCGAACTTTCTTTTGTTTACACTTTTTAAGCACCAATTAGTGGAGCTTATTCAAAATTATTTTTGTAAGTTCAGTGATAGGCGCTAGCGTTATTTATTTCCCTAGTTTCACCGACATGCTAGAATATTCAAAGTTACTGACATTTCAGATTCTTAATCATGTTCTGACTGCTGACTAACTTTTTATTCCATCGAATGTGTTTCGTTTCGTTAACTTGTTCCAACCGTCTATCGCAAACGTCATAAGGAAGGAACAGAAGCAGTGGTTTGGTCACATATGAATGAAGAGTGGGAGAAAATAAGGACGATTCAGGCTTGAGTACTCTGATCCTGCCTTTCTAGTATACTAAGGTTCTTTGTACCTAGAGCGTTTATTTCATTCATTAGTCGAAATGATAATGATTACTTCAATAAAATAACATTGCCATTATTGTCGCTTATTATACTAGGTTTGCTGCAAAAGGTTTGTGAGTCGAGTGGCGAGCTTAGTCACAGAATTAAATTAAGTCCTGAAGGATGGCTGGTTTTTGGTTGAAGTCAAAAGCAATTTAGAAGGAGTAACTTGTAATGAAGTGTTGCATATAAATTACCCTTGAAGGAGCTCACTTGGACAGAAAAATATAACCAACTGTTATTTGTAAAAGTAACCAGTGCTAAGTTACTGTGGGTTCGTATTTTTATCCCAAAATAAAAATAAAATTGGATTGGTACAGGCCTTTAAGGATTTGGAACTAACTCTTATGCTTTTCATGAACGGGGTTTCCATTATTTCTGAAGTTACTAAAATCTTATTTGCTGGGTAATTCTCCTAATAGAGTTCTCTGCCATTCAGAAACTAGTGGAGTAACTCCAATTAGGTTAAATTATTTGCAATTTAAGTTTGTATAGTAAAACTCTAAAAGGACCTGTGATTGCGATTTCAACATGCCATTAGCATCTTGTCTGGTAATATCAGGGATATCTCTCTATTGTAGCAACTCTACAAAAAAAAAGCTACAGAGCTTATGCAGTTAATGTTTAAGCAACTCTCATCAGTTAGTTACATCTTACGCGTATTGCGGATAGACCAAAATATGTGTTCAAAATTGAAAAATAATTAGTACAAGACGACAAAAATAAAATGCAAGCAAGCAGCTAAACATTTTTGGCAAAATTGACTTTAGTAAAATAATAATAAAAATGTATGAATAATAATAGAGCGTAAAGTTGAGATGGAAACAAGACAAAATGCAGATGGGGAGGAATTTCAAAGGTCCTTTTCGTAGGCACTATAAAACGCCACCCACTGCTCCCAAAAAAAGCTGTTATTTTTAGCCATGTTCGTCACGGGCTCCACACGGCTTGTTCCAAAGTAAACTATTATTGTTACTGGTAGATGGCCCAAGATGGAAAATTCAGGAATCTTAAGTAATGGAACTCTCTGTCACTTTTTTGGCTACTGTCTATGAGATAATCATAACGTGCACAACCAACCAAACCGACGAACGGGGTATCAACCTCACTTCTATTTCAAATTCATGTCTTGGAATCTTATTCTACTTATGTAGCACATTTTTCCTTTGACCCATTTAGCTTTAATATAATACTATTATATGTGCGTCATTGGAGTTTAAAACTTTAAATTGTTCAAACAGTGAATTTTCAAATTCAACTTTCTTATCATCTAAGTTAGAGATTGTTGATTCTAAAAGCATCTGACGCATGATCTAATTGATACTACTATATAACTATCATCAAAGCATAACTAATGTAAACTATAAAGCGAAACTGTCTAATAGTGTAACACACAATAATCAATTTTATTTCACAAAATTATGGTGACACCATAAAAAAGTAGAAATAATTATTTGTTTTGCCTTCATCATGAAAATTTAATTGATTCGTTACCTCCGTGAATTTAATCCAAACATGCATTGAGTATATAATTTTTTCCCTACCTTTTTTGAGTTTCTTTTAAGTGGTCCTTAATTACAGAGTGGGGACGCATCCTTCTGAGATAAACAAGCAAACAGGGGAGGGTCATGCAAACACAAAAATGGCCCGCCAACATCATAAGCTTTTTAATCATGTTTTATGAACATTTCATATTAAACTACATCCTGGAAGAGAAATAATAATATAATAAATAATACTGACGTGACCAAACAAGAAATATAAAAAAGTGTCAAATAAGTGCATCTAATAACAGTATTTAGACTTTTCCTCCCTGATTTACTTAAATCCACGTGATTTTCATTATTATCTTAATATCAGTATCTAATTACACTGTTTCCTAAAGGCATATAACATTGTGCACCAACTTCTGCCTCATCAATTCCCAACTATCCAGGGGACGTTCTGGGCAACAATTTTTTTTATTTGGTCAAATTAAATTTCAATTGTCCACACCTAGCATGTAAATTCAGGGTCAAGAAGGAAGTTGTTTATATACTGGTAATTGGGAAACGTAGTATGCATTTGATTTTACATCCGTGGAAATGGTAGAAAGAATCAGTGATCATGATCTTGATCTGTATGGTTTCCAACTTCCAAGATGGGCATGGACTATATGAGTCGTAAAGTGAAAGCAAAAATAAGAAAAACACAAAAAAGCGTGGAAAGACACATTGAGTAAATAGAGAGATTTTCTTCCTGCACCCAGCAAAGTTTTTCATAAACTTAGTAATGAGAGGAAAAAAAATAAAAAATACCCTTTATTTAACCTACCCTTACACCTTCTCTCCTTTCACACCATTCACGCTACAGTTTCACCCTCTCCCCCTTCCCATCGTATTGCCTTCACGGATCCTCCTTTTCTCTTCATGGATCCCTTCATCTCATTAATTCATCCTTCATCAATCCATCTCTCATCATCCTCGTGGTCACTCTCCTCCCACTCTCACTGTTGTGAGTTTTTTCCCCCACTATATTCTACCTATATGGAATGACAATCCATGTAACCAATACAAATTATCAATTCATATAAATTATACGAATTGACAATCTATATAACATACAGATTGATATTTTGTAGATGTGTAAAAAATTTACCTCCAGCCCGCCATTGCCACCATAACACTTATCACGACAATGATGACGACGAAGGCAATGCATGTAACAAATCACCACGACAATGCAGGTAACAAACCACCACGAACCAAGGGAAAGAGGAGCTCAGCGAAATAAGAAGAAGAAATTGAATGGTGTAAGAATAAATTTAAAACAGAAGGAAGGAAGAAGAAGTAAAAAATGGCAATGTTGGAATTAAAAAAATAAAATTGAATGGTGTATATGAGATTTAAATGGTGCAGGAAGAAAAACTCGTAGATAGATTTAAATGACAGCTATAATAATCCAGATCCAATCCGGCCATAAAAGCCCAAACTGCAGGCCCAACTTAATAATAGTCACCTTTGTCTGGGGAAAAAGTACTTGCGTTTGTTTAAATGGTAGAACTTTTAAAAATTATTCTCCTGTATTATTTGTTCCCAATAATAAAATACGAGGATCATACATTTTTTAAGTGAATAGAAATTACTTTGTAAAATAATTATTCTTATTTCATTCTTCTGCAATTTCTTCTTTTACTTTTATTTTTTCAATAAATCATTCTTTATTTTTTCTAAATAAATAATATTAACTGGAAAATCAGGAGCAGCTTCCCCCGCCGTGGCTTAAGGTTTTACTTGACCTTACTCTTCTCTTCTACTTTGAGGCCGCAAAATGTCTGAAGTGAATGCGACCCCTGAAATCCCTCAAAACAACACCATCTACATCAACAACCTCAACGAAAAGATTAAGATTGATGGCATGCTATTTGTTTCGTGTTTCCGCGACTTCAATTTCAATGGATTATACGTTTTCTGAGTTGTCTTATGTTGTTGGATGCAGAGTTGAAGAAGTCTTTGAACGCTGTTTTCACTCAGTTCGGGAAGATACTTGAGGTGTTAGCTTTCAAAACCCTGAAGCACAAAGGTCAAGCTTGGGTGGTCTTTGAAGATACCTCTTCTGCTTCCAATGCCCTAAGGCAAATGCAAGGTTTCCCCTTCTATGATAAGCCCATGGTATCATATCATGTTGATCCTTCTTATCTTCTATTTCGCTTTTCAACGTAAATTGTTATCTACTTGCATTTGTATTATTTTTTTAAAATAGGTGTTTGGATATACTTTTAATTAGTTAGGGTTAACTTTTCTTGTTGGAATTATCTAATTTCCAATGCTACTATTTGTTAAACACTATAACATAACAATCTACCATTTGCAGAAGCTTGCATGATAGAAATTTGTTTGGAAATTTAGCATAATTTGCATTCTAGGAGATTAAAAATTAATAATAACGAAAAAGAAGAACGTGCAGAGCAATGGTTATCAATTATAAGCAGCTCTCTTCTTCTCAATAGCGATATTACATTGCTCATGGGAAATGGAAGTGCTGAAGGAAAAATGTTGCATCAAAAGAGGAAGATCTTTTCTGGGTAGGAACAAACGATTTTATGTAGAAATAGCTTGGAACTCTAGGAAAAACAGACGCCAAGGACTGGCTGAGTACAACTTGTCCGTTTATTTATCCTCAGCGTCAAGGATCCATTGACTACAAATACAATTATGGTTAATTTAACAAAGACTCCACAGTGGTTTACCATTTTGTGCCAAATTAACCATGCTATAGTTTATGGGGCCTCGATGATACACCTCATCTCATCATCAATAAGTACCAAAGGAAAATTGTCATTGTAATTCTATTGACCAAGCTTTGATCATAAGTTCACAAATCAGTTGAGTTTTAGATTTTTGTAGCATCGTAGCACACTAGCACTGAAAAAGAGAGGGGGAGAGAAAGGGAAGATTTTCCATGACATGGTCTGACATTTATGATGTGGCATTAGGAAATTGACTATTATTTCCATCTGAATGTTCATGCATCAGGCTATGCAAATTGCTTATATCATTGTCTGTTGCAACAATGGTTGCTCGCTTTCTACTGGGGGAACTTTATTTTAAATGTTCATACACAGTTCACCTGCTAATCATGCATCTCATTTGTATTTTTTAAATGAGAATGCTTTCTTTATTTATTTTTGGCATTTTTTTTTCTGCAAAAAGAAACTAATTGATCCAAACAACATGCTTGTTTATTTTACTTCGCCCCCTTACTTTCTGCTGCTGCTTCATATATACTACAGTTTTCTCTCAACTCGTGTCATGCTATAGAACTTGTTCTTTTCAAGAAACTGAATTTGATATTTCCATTTATCCAGAGAATACAGTATGCAAAGACCAAGTCTGATATAATAGCAAAAGCAGATGGTACTTTTGTTCCTAGGGAAAAACGTAAGAGGCATGATGAGAAAGGTATAACATTCTTAAGCTCTCTATTCCTTTTATTTAAGGATGTTCACCATAATGTTTTAAACCCATAGGCCATATGGGTAAAAAAACAAACTAAATTAAAGTTCATCTCTTCCTTAGTGAGGGCCCAAAGCTCTGAATGCTCCAACAATGACAATAAGGGCCAATATATTTCATGCAACTCTCTCCCCTTGAAAATCAAAGGATCATTCTGTTTTTTGGGCTATTGTCTTCCCTTGAAAATAGCTTGTTCATTTTCATGCAACTGTCGCATGGCTTTTATGGTTCAAATGGATTTCATGCTTTTGTAACTGATATTATTGAAGAAGGAAAAGTTCTAATAAACATTATTTCAGCCTTCCTTTAGGCTCCTAAGGCATGTGTAGTTATTTTATGGATCATATAAGTTTACCTGTTTTATTAAATGCATTACATAATTAATAAACAATTGCTTTACATAGAAGGGTGGCCTTTTTCGTTTTTTAATAATTTTATGTTCCTGTCCTCCGGAAACAGCCTCTTTGCTTATGCAAAAGTAAGGTTGCATACGATGACCCTCCCCATACCCTTGCATAGCGAGGAGTCTTTTGGCACCCTTATTATTATTATTATTATTATCATCATAATATTATGTTTCTGTCCACAAGGAGACATGCTAATACTATTGAGCATCTAGGTGGATGCAACTCTTTCACTGAAAAGCTGCATTGTATGGACCATAGAAGTGTACATGTTTTAGTACACACATTACATAATCAATAAACAACTTTACATGGAAGTGACCTTGTTAAGTTTTGTTGCAGCCAAAAAGCGGAAGGACCAACATGATTCTAATTTAGCTGGAATGGGCCTAAATCCAGCTTATGCTGGTGCTTATGGTGCAGCACCTGCTGTAAGTTTCTTCTGCTTCTGTAGCTTTCATTTTGGGCGGGGGTCAACCATCATTGGTCATGTTAAAGACTTACTAATATGCTTGCATTTCTCTTTTTAATTTAGCACCTTTAGTTTATCTCTAACATGAAAGTTGTTTCTTTCTATTTTGTTGGTTTGCCTTCGAAAAATAATTTTGATTTTCTGATAGATGCCTTCAAAAGAAAAAGGAGAAAATGTTCTTGTGGTAGAATATGAGCTAGGGAGAGAGATTGTTATCATCTGTAGATAATATGATGAGATGACACACCATCTGTTTTAAATCAAGTAATTCAAATAAAAACAGAAGCATGAACAACTTTGTTTCATATTCTTTCTGGTCACCATGTTTGCTTAGCTTCTATATTTGTTATACATGCCCTTTCTAACACTGAAACTATCTCAGATACCTTATCCAGGTGGTGCAAAATCTATGGTACCTGAGGCTCCTGCACCACCAAATAATATTCTCTTTATTCAGAATCTTCCCAATGACTCAACTCCCATGATGCTGCAAATGCTCTTTCTCCAGTATCCTGGATTTAAGGAAGTTCGAATGGTTGAAACAAAGCCAGGGATTGCCTTTGTGGAATATGGAGATGAAATGCAATCCACAGTGGCCATGCAGACACTACAAGGTTTCAAGATAACCCCACAAAACCCTATGTTGATAACTTATGCCAAGAAATAGACAGCGGTTTCTTTAACTTATGAGAAAGGCAGGAATCACATCTTCCGCAAAGAGTTGTTAATCCATTTAATGCAGTGGTGTATCTTAATTGATATCTACCTTTGGCAGCCTTGATTCGTGTATGATTGTAGTTAGGGATACTAACTTTGCCATTTTTATACAAATATATATTTACAAAATTACTGTTTCAAATTTATCTGTTATAAAATTATTTTACTCTTTCCAGAATTATCATTTGTCATGCTTTTGTCTTATTTGATGAAGATTGCCTGCAATCATTTGCTGGATGAAGTTCAGTAAGTAGATACACGATGTCTTCCTTGCGGATGTACAGAATCATTTTGGTTATCCTCTTGTGATTTGTGACGTGCTATTTCTGCTTAATTTTTGAAAATTTGGTGTTTTATTTGTCCCTACATTGGCCAAAAGTAGAATAAAAAGTAAAAGCTTTTTCAATGTCTAACCGCGATTCTAAAAGCAGAGAATTTGGATTTACTGCAGTAAAAACCATGTTGGTGCCTGGTGGTGCAAATTGCAATCAAACCCGAAGTACCAGTAGTTTTCGTATGTACAAATTAAATGAAGTTTAAATGAATATTTTCTTTAATTACATCAACAGTCATTCTTTAACTTCATAAAATCCAAGCAAGCCTTCATTGACTGTTGTCGCATAAGTAGTGTTTGACTATGTTAACTATGTATAAAATAGGACCCATATAAAAAACAAAGTGCTTGGTAGCTTGAGTTCATCAATTAAAGTCTAAGTGGATTTCTTGTCACATAAGTAGTGTTTGACTATGTTAACTATGTATAAAATAGGACCCATATAAAAAACAAAGTGCTTGGTAGCTTGAGTTCATCAATTAAAGTCTAAGTGGATTTCTTATACTACCTTAAACTTCTGTACTGGTATACCCTATGCAAGCCACGGGCATAGGGTGCCTTGATTCCAGTCCCATGTTCCCCGTCTTCTGGTCTCTACTCTCTATGGATATTGGCGAATAAAGGGCAATTTTCTTACTCTAATATTAATTGGTTTCATTAATCTAAGGGTTGGTCCGTATCGATGACCAAGAGGAAAACAGAATGAGGTCATGGTATTGGTTCCACACTGGCAATATAATAAGTCTTTGTTCACATGTGACTAGGTTCGGATTCGGAGCAAATAAGTTGAAAGATTTTTTCAGTTCTCAAGTTTAATGGACACGGAAGGAAGCACTTTTTTGTTGGGTTGCTGTTCCTTTTCCTGAAGCATAGTCAAAAACACACATCAAGTGCCTTAGACTTTCAGCCGTTTGGGAGCATGGTTGAGTCTCGCATGTGTTTGAATAATAAGAGTGTATGACCAAATAAAGCTTTTATTGCATACCAAATGTAACATGCACACGCCAATATTGAAGTCCTTAGATTTGACAATGATCTCATCTACTCAAGAATCTATGTTCTTCTTCCACAAGATAGAGAGCATGGCAATTTGAAAGTGATAACAGTTCCAAGCCATCTTTTTAAATGACACCAAAGAATTACTCTTCCATACATTGACCTCATCACCTCTTTAATGTGTCTCAGACGTAAGCCCTTATGAAAAATTAGGCATCCACTGTGACAGGCAAGCAAAGCACCATTGCATTTTGTTTTTTAACCTTTGGCACAGTTCAACTTATATGGCAGTGGACGATTCACCAAATCGAAATGATGGCCGCAACGTGACCTATGTAGAAACTCCTCACTAATATTTACCCCAATGTCTCACGGCACAGATTCCCGCATGCTGCGGACTTGACTTTGCAATCTGCTCTCAACAGAGTTTGGTCACAAACAATTAACTGTGCATTAAAGGGTCAGTCATTAGTGCATTACAAAGATTAATGAGCTAATGTTAACCCCAAACAAGAGAAATGCAAACGTATACATATAATTAAAATTATATATAACGTTTCTTGGCCAAACCATGATTGTGCTTGCTGAGTAGTACCAAATTTTCCCTGGTGTGGAAATTTTGTGTCCTTCACAATTCATTGTTTACTTTTTCTGGTCCCGGGTATTAATGCTGCCTTTGAAATTCTTGTAGTCTACCTCTACCCTCTGTTACACCAAAAACTTTGGGGGAAAAGGTAAGAGCCTATGACAAATAGGGAATGATATCTACCTAGGGAGCCTCCCAACTTTCTCTAAAACTCCCACAACACAAGCACACCCACACATGCACATGCCATACTCAAAAACTTGCACTCAACACGCAAAGCCTACGTGCACTCATATATTATTCTTGTCCCCCTTCTTGCACCATCCAATTTTCTTCATGAACCTAGAATGCATGCGGGGCCCAAAATTCTTGATCCAAAGGCTGGCAGTTGATTTAGTACAAGGAAAAGTTTGTCTCCTTGCTGCAGTGAACATCAAATGAATAAAAAGGACTAGTTGTTGGCTTTGTTACACAATAGTACTCCTAAAGGGTGCAAAGTGCAGACTATTGTGAGCTTCATTTATATTTTATAGTTAGGACTTTGAAATAAGGTTGAATTTTTATATTATTATCAAATAAAAGTAATAATGTGTCTGTGCTGAATTTTAGGAGGAGAATTTTGCAGTTTACCTTTTTTTTTTTTTTCTTACGAAATTAAAGCAGACAAAACTCTAGTTTGGTTTCCTTCAATATCCCTACCTTTTGGTATGGTATGGCAGAGTTTTATTTATTTAATTTTCCTGCAGAGTAAGACCTGAATTTCACTCATTGTTCCTGCCAATGTCCTTAGTTAGATAAATCTAATTTTTTCTCTCTCTAAAGTTGCATCTATAAATATGAGCCTTTCCCTTGGTGCAGTTCAATTTGAGCTTTCATTACCGTTCTCATGAAGCTTAAGGTGCATGCAACGGTCTCTACTTACTACTGGTTGAGAAGCTCCTTGTTGGAGAAGCAGGGCACGTGCAAGTCTCTTGGATCTCAAATGCCACTGAACCCTTTGCACGTGCTCCCCTTCTCCAACACGGGTTTCTCCCCTTGTTTTTCTCCTAACCAATTGTGTCCAGCACTTATGAGGTAATTGCTTTCCTCCTATGTCTTAATTTGTTCCTACGTAAAGTTTTACAATATGCATCTTCTTTGAGAAACGGGCTGAAGCATGTCACTTTCAAATTGAGGTCTCCAATAGCTATATTTAGAGGGAAAATTAAAAATAAAAAGAAGGAAGAAGTTTTATGTATACAATATTTTACTGATGTTCTCTGTGTATCAATCATATCAGCAGGTTCTGAACTTGAACACCTTATAAGTTTTTGCGAGTTTTGGACTGAAAGTTAAGGTAATGTAACTGAATGCCAGATACAAATTAAGCAGACTTATGGCGTTCGGAGGATGAGGTTTCTGTGGAGTGTGATGCATTACAAACTTATGCAAGAATATTTCAAAGTGTGGAGAAACACAGCAAGGCTTGTCATGTGATCGAAACCTTTTGGAAGGATTCATATCTCTTCTTCCTTCTTTAGAAGAGGGAGAAAATAGTTATTTTAAAACGAGGCATAACCAATTAAATATAACCTATAAACAGGATATTTTTATGCTATCTTCTGCGAGAGAGAGAATCATGCTTAATTGGATAACATCATTATAGGTGGCATTGCGGCAAGACACTCTTAAACAGGAGTTTAGTATCACAAATCTTTCATTTTTAATTAATTTTTTTTAATAGATTTTTTAAAAAATATTATAAAATATGTTTGGCTATTATTTAATTTTGTTAAAAATAGTATGCTTATGTTAACCAATATAAGAAAATGTGGTAATTTTATAGTTATTATTTACAGTTTTATTCTTACTTATTTTCAAATTAACATTGTTCAGAATTTTTTATAATTAAGAAATGTTTTTATTTTCTTCTACCTTGACAATTTTTATTCTTATGTCATTTTCTTGTGAAGGTTATATACCAAATGTTAAGTGATTTTGATAAGAGGCTCAATTTAAAAAAAAAAAAAGATTATTTTAATAAGATTTAACTTATATTTCTGTTCTTACACTCCTTGCTTTACGATTTTTTTCTTGTATGAAAAAATTGTAAATTGTAGTCTCTATACATGCATATATATACATTAAGCTTTAGTCCTTATCATTAACATCGTTACTAGCGTGACTGACATGGCTATTGTTAAGTGTTAACACTACTTCAATTTATTTTTTCTCGTGGTTTAAATCTAAGCAAAATTCTGGCAGGTGTTAAACCATTAGAAATTTCCTCTGCAACCAAAAATTAAGAGAAAACCACGATCGATCTGTCCAGATCTATTGCATTCTTTGTCATGTATTGCATTATATATTAACTGCCTGTGGGATCGATGTTTTAATGTGAAGATTGTTGATGTGAATAGAAGTTAATAGAAGTTAAGATGTTAGTGGTAGTTTCTTGAAAATAGGAGTTATGTGAAGTAGTTATATGGAGTAGTTATGTGGAGTCATTTTAAATATATTGTAACTGCAGTAGTCTATATATTGTAACTTTGTAACTGTAGTAGTTATATTTTTTTGCAAGATTATGAAAAAGAGCATTCTCTCTAAAACTTGTATGTCATTGTTCTTTATAACAAAGATAGTTTAATTGAATCGTTGAAAGTGACTGTTTTCATTTTTGGCATTATTGGACAATATCATATTTTAGGATAAGTTGGTGAGAAGATTATAATCGCTATTCCTTGACCCATATACATTTGATGTAACCACTGATATGGAAAACTTATATGTAAGGTTAGAGCTTGTTTGGAAAATTTCTAGGCGCCTTTGATGAAATTTTATTAGCGCAATCCGAGGTTTTCCTCCCTTTTTGTAATTTTCACCTTACTGTTAGTTTGGCTACTGGAAGAGCTTTCAAACATAGTAGTTTCAAATTCATCCCTCTAATATAAGGTGAAGATAATAAAGAATGCAATATCTCTAAGCAAATCTTTGTTTCTCTTTGTTTCATTTTGTTGTGGAAGAAATTTCTAGCACTTTTATACCTGATAGGATTTAATAAACTAAAAAAGAAATCAAATCAAAATAAACTAAACTGAATAGGATTGAGTTGATTTGATTTCTATTTGATGTTATATTTAAATCGAATTATATTATTATTTTATTTTATATTTGATTTGAATGATTTTGTGTTTAAAAATCAAAATCATATCATTATTTTATGTTTGATTTGAATGATTTTTTTGTTTAAAAATCAAACCAGACTACACCCCAATTTGGATATCGAAGATGTGCGGTAGGGCTTGAACTAGTAGTAGGAATTCCGATTGGACTGACTCGTTGGGCAATGCCAATTGTTTACTATCAGCCCAATTGGTCAGGCCTGAAAACAAATAAGGGCTAGGAATACCCGTCACATATCTTGCTTTTTCCTTTTGAAAATTAGGTTAGTAAATTACTATGAAGCATCATTATCAATTGGCCGGGATTAAATAAAAAAGGTCATAATATTCTGCACAAAATTGTAACATTTAATACATATTTAATGATTCATAAGAAAGATGAATCTTGCCCATATATCTTTTGAGAATTTCTCATGCTTTATGTCCAAAATATGCATGACCAGAAAACAATAATTTTACAAACCAAATACTAAAATAGGACAATTTGAGAGTAAATTTTCTTATAAGTATACAGAGAAAGCGTATATATTACTAAAATGTAATAAATTATGTGCAGAGCATAATGTAAATTAAATTGAATGAATCCTCTGCTCATGCTATTTGAAGAGATATTATTTTAAGCATTTTTTTAGATAAAAGATTATTCAGTACTTTAAAGATATTGATTAAAGAATAAAAAATGAAAAATCATTAAAAATATTAATAATATATCTTACTGAAATTTCTAAATACATCCCTAATATTTTTAATACATAAAATAAAAAATATATTTTATTATTAATTTCTTAACTACCACTACTAATATTCTTTAAACATTCATGATAAGCCTTCTTTTTTAAACGCACCAACATTTATTAGTAGGAATTTCGCTGTCAGAAAGTGTCATGACTATGAATTAGTATGACATCAGATCAGACATTTAGACGTATAGGCTCACCATATAATAATAATAGCAACAAATAATTATTCAATACGAATAGAATGAATAAAGCCATTAAAATAAGAGTTGCAAGATATCTGAACATAGAGCAGCACAATCGTTACTCAGAAAAACACATGGACAGTCCTTTCCTTTCCCTCTCAGAAAGTTGCTTGATGTGATGATATCCGGAGACTAAATTCCAACATATAGGCTTATAGCACCTTTCTCACGAAAAGCAAGCAACAGGTTGCAGACACTTTGAAACCAAACCCACCATTTTCTTCTGCAATAATCATAATATAATATCCTGAATAAATTGTAACCAAATCTTGCTTTCAGTGCGCAAAAACTAAATCTTATCCACAAGGACACATACAATACATTTGATAAAATTATGACTGTTGTGTAATTTATTCGGTTTGTGTTTGGATTAACCGTGGGATGGGATAATTGATTTTGAATGAAATTTGATTTTATAGGATTGATTATTGTAAAATTTGATTTTGATAGAAGTAGAAATTACTCATACTTAATTTTAAGTATATCATAATTTTTTTGTTAGATTATTTAATCTACTAATGACTCATGTAATTATGAAATGATTTTAATGAAAAAATATCTAATGTGATAGTTCTTATGACTTTAAATTATATTAAAATTATTGAAGATTATTTTTAAGTTATTAAAATAAGTTCATCTCTTCTCACTTCATTAAAATTAATTATGGCATTAAAGAAAAAAAAAGATTTGAAAAACCAGGTTATGAAAGTTATAAAAAAAGAAATAAAAGATAACTTCTCTTTCTTTTATACATTCTCAAACATTTGTTTTCTCACGAAAGGAAAAGTGGAGAACAAGGAGAAGGCCAAAGATAAGTTTACAGGATTTCTAAACCATTAGAGAGATCAAGTAAAAAAAGTCAGATAAAGGAGAAACATTACTAATAATTATGAACAATATTATAGATTCAAATAAGTTTTGTAAACTTTCTTATAAAAATTACATGGTATAATAGATGTAAGAATTATGTTATCCAGATCCTTTATGATGAAGCCTAAGAAATTACACACAAGAGTAAAATTATTCTAACATAATTTAATCATAAGTGTGTATTGGTAGAAGTGATGAAAGAAAAGTCATTTTCATTAAGATAAGACATCTGATTTTTTTTCTTCTCTTGATAGGGAAAAGAAAAACTAAACAAATGCAGCTCATTGAAAAAAAAAATAGACTTTTTAAAGAATAAAAACCTAAATACAGCTCTCGAAAAGCTTTTTTCTTTTTTTGGTTTGGAAACATCTGGTTTTGGCCCATATGTACTGTGAGTTAAATGGACCAATCTATAAATGAAATGTGCATATACTCATCTTACTTATTTGAATGTCTTATGATTAAAATAATATTATTAGAATATGTCATTTACGGAAGCTGCTTTCAAGGCGCAGTTATTACATTTGAAATCATCACAAAAGCCATGATCTTGACCAATTTCATGTGTATTTAACTTCATGTTAAATTATTTAAAATCATGTTAAAATATCAGGTAATTTTAAGTAAATATTTCTGTTTAATTTTACATTAAAAAATTAAAATTTAAAGTCAATTTTGAGTAAAACAATTTTAGATAAATTTCGTATTACATCAGAAATTTATACTAACCAAACTTATTAAAAAAAAACAAAGTATAAAGAATATCCAGAAGAAGAAAAAAGTTGTAACCCTACCTCATTATAACCCAAATAAAGACATTGTGAATTTTACTGTGTTAACTTACTTCTTCTCTTTTTTTAATGTATAACTTCTAAAATAAAACATCCAAACACAAATAATTTAATTTAAGATTAATTATACAAATGTCACCTAACACACCATATGCAATTTTTTGTTTCTGCTGCAAATTCGCAAGTTACATATAGTTTTTGGCTTTCGAGAACTTCCAGTTCCTAGGCCTACAAATTACCTCGGGCCCAAGATGACACAATTAAAGCTCGATTTGAAAACGCATAATATCTCCAATATCTAGAGTCAATCATCTCGGAGTTATGGGATACCAATCACGACGACTAATATAATGTTAAAGCCTAAATTACCATTACTACTCAAGGGAGAGAAATGGCGTGAATAAAAACCAAGAGACAAAGTTGAAATAACTGAATTTTTGGTTGTTTGATCAAGAGAAACTCGATGGAATTTATAAATGTCTCAATATTTTAACAAATTGCACTTTTTCACTTAATAATTCTGGACCAGGCCTCCCAAATTCCAGGTGAGATCTAGTTTTTACAAGAACACTTGCTATTCAAGAACCCACTTATACGGAATATTAATATTTCACGTATTTTACGCGCGTATGAGGTTTTAATAGACACGGACCCAAACACGCGCAATCTTGTAGTAGTAAATAAAAACAAACACGAGGAGTTATTAGGATTTAGGAGGGGAACTTCAGCGTCAGAAGAATGCGGTGACTAAGAATTAGTATGACATCAGAGATTCAGAGGCATATATTATGGTCCACCACACAATACCAACAAACACTCATTCAATTCGAAGATAATAATAAATGCAAGCACCGACTAAATAAATAATAAATGAACCAAGACGAAAGCCATTAAATTAAATTAAAAGACAATTACTACATTCATTCTTAACTTCAGAAAATATACTATATAATTTTTATTAATATAAGAAAAAGGAGTCATATTAGCATCGGGGTGCAGCAAAAACCAGCACAAGATAGCTAGCTACTCAGAAAAGCACATGCGCAGTCCTTAATGGAGATCATGAAACGCAAGCAGCAGGAACCAGACACTTGGAAATGAAACCCAGCATTTTCTTCTGCACATGAAACAAAGTGAAAGATGAAAAAAGAAACAAATGGAAAGTGTTATTATGTTAGGCGGTGACGAACCCGCTTAGTTGTGCGAAGTAGCTCTGGTGGGATCTTATAGAGATCTTCATCAACAGGTTTGGGAAGTCTAACACCACGAGGCAGCGGAGATCGCGGAACGGCGTCGTGTAGACGCATCATCTCTTTGCTCACTGTCACTGGCTTCCTTGCCTGTTCCGTCACGTCGCACACTTTCCCCTGCTTTCTCATATTCATCTTCACACTCTCCTTTTCCTTTTCCTTTTCCTTAACCACAACACACCTCCTTCCCCTGTTCCTCGTCGCCTGCACACAATTCTACCCTTTAGAATAAAACATAAAACGGAAACGTAGGAATTAAAACAGACATGTTTTCACGTCCCGTCTCAACCACGCCCATTTGTCTAAACCACCGTACCACAACACAAACATTGCAGAGAAACAAAATGCCAACTTTTACTTGATTATTTGCATAATGCAATAATAATATACTATATTAAGGTAAAGTAAGTAATGATTGCGGAGGTTGGATTGGATGGTAAAAATTAGAAAAGAATAATTTCAAGTTAAGGAGGTAGACCTTTTTAAGAGTAGAAGGTGGCATGTTGCGAATCGGTGGTTTCTTAAAATCAACGGCGTAGAGGTCTCGATCTGCACGCACGTAAGGGTCACTTTCGCCGGAGGAGGAACTGTAACGAACTAAACCAGCTTGTCTCGCACTCTCGAAGTACTGAGTGATTGGCAACTCGTTCGCGTAATCCCAGTTCCCAAACGCTGGTATTTGCCCGCTCCTCTGTAATGAGATGAAATATTCATTAACGCGTAATTAATTAATTAGGCCTGTAATGATTACTGATCTAAAAAAACGAAAAAAGGGGAAAGGGAGAGTGTGAAGAAGGCATACATCCATATTTGGCAGCTGAAATAGACACACAAACAAAAACTGGTTCTTCTTGCTCTGGTTGTTGTCTGTTGTGTCCTACAAGAAAAAGGGTGCGGTTGGAGGAGTGGTTTGAACTTTAAAGGAATGTAATGAGGGAAAGAAAAGACACGATCCGTAGGGAGGGAGGGGATTACCGATGAAAAAAGTTAACCTCAGACAAGGATATAAGTTTTCTGCTCAGAATTGAGAGAAAAAGGATCTGAAAAGTGAAAAAGATAAAGCAAAACAAATGGGTTAAAACTTGAAACCTTTTTACTTGCTTTTCTTCTTCTTCTTATGATAATGATAATGATAATAAAGGCTATCTATAAATAACTTGTCAGGAAACAGAAACACAAAACGGGGCCTGCTCTCTGGCCTTACAAGGCATCGATGTTGTTTCCTTTACTATAGAGACAATTGGTGGGGGGAAAATAAAATAAAGGTTAGTGTTTTGGTGTTGGTGTGGTGGTGGAAGGAATCAATTGAATGAGGAATGTGGGAAATTAAGGAAGGGGATAGGGACTATTCGGGTTATGATCTGGATGGGTAAGGTAGATTTGGGGAATTTAGTAAACGAGTGAGTGTTGCTGACAAGTAGGTGGGTGTTACTGTTGGCGAGTATGACCCTATCTGAAAAAGCTTAGAATTTCAATGCCAAACTGTCACTGTTGACTCTCTTTGCCTTTATAAAGCGATGTCTCTCTCTCTCTCTCTCTCTCTCTCTGCGCTAAACTCGCAAAGAAGTTCGGCAAACTTTTTCTACATAAGTGCAACAACAACAACAACCCCCTTTTATTTATTTCTTCTATTGGATTCGATCTTATATTTTTTTCACCATGCCGGATCTCCCGCTTTTGTTTTATTTACCCATGCCCCTATGTCAATGTACTGTACTTCTTTTTTTATTAGTGTTAAATTAAATTAAAAGGGTTGAAATCAGATCAGAGACAGGGGTGAAAACTGTAATAAATAAATTATGATTAACTATTTTTTTTTAACTTTGAAATTTCATTTTTAGTCTTTAAATAAAAGTTTAATTAGTCAAAAATTTTAAATTTTTTGAAATTTAATTTTTGGTCCCAAAACAAAATTAGTTGATCAAGATAATCACACTTTTTATTTAGCAATTAAAAATTGAATTTCAACAAAATTTAAGAATTAAAAACTTAATTAACTCAACGAATAATGGAAAAGACACATGAATAAATATTGCGTTAAAACAAGTTGGCCATGGGATTGATATGTTCGCCAGCGCCATACAGTCTATATAATATACTTGCTCATGTTTATATATTACCATTTTTGGAGTTTAGGAGATAAAGGTTGATGGGTGATTAAGAAGAAGGAAAAAAGAAAAATATATATTTTATTTGATTTTTTTATTAAAAAATTAATAATTAATATTTATTGATTAAAAAAATCATTTTCCGAGTTTTGACTCCTTTTAACTGTGCCTATTAAGTTTTGAATATTATCAGAGGTGAACATACTCTCTACTCTACCACGGTGCAGTGCCACTTATCGATGCATCTTTGGTTTAAGACTAGTATAATAAAGAAAAGAAAAATTGCCCAATAGTCAATAGCATAGCATATACTACACTAGTCTACAAGTCAGCGAAGAAAACGGATGTTGTGCGCCAAGGTTTGCAGAAAGAAACCATAGTCAAACCCACGCAGCAATGAGTCAAATATGATGCTAATAGGTTAGGAACGAACTAACGCTTATTTACTCCCCATTCCCCCATTTACAAGAAATTATATTTGTATATTTGTTTATACAATAAAGAGAAATAATATATATATATATATATAGGATTTTCAGTGTGATAGAAAAAAATAACATTATATAAGAGTAACGTATGAATAATGTTATATCTATTCCGTTTTATTTGTCACAATTGAAGAAATTTTTTTATTTCTATTTAAATATCATTTAAAAAGATTAAAATAATATCAATTACTAGTTCTATTATAAAAATAAATTAATTAATTAATTTTCTTTATATACTACGTAGATATTTTAACCTTAACTGACATGAAAAATAAACATTGAAGACTATTTGTCAAACATCGAGCTGTAACGGAAAAAGATTTTAAGAAGAGTACAACGCACGGTGTGGAAAGGAAACGCCAAAGCATATCGATCGTGGTGGCTTGTTATCCCAAGTTTGACTTGATCCCTATTTATTTTCAACTTAGAACTACTTTCTACACCTTTTTAATAAAAAAATATACTACGTTTCAAAATTTTCAATTAATTTAAACGCACGACTTAATTACATTTAATAAATTAAAAATCAATTTTAGTTAATGTTAAACCCACCGCCCACAATACCAATACACCATCGCCAAACAAAAGTTGTGGCGGCAACTGGGTTCGTGGGATATAGCTAAATTTCATCTCACATTTTCTTTTATTCTTAATTATTTGTTAATGTTATTTTCAAACTATACTTTTTAAATTAATAACGATAAAATAAAAGGTAAATATTGGGATTAAAAGTAGTAGCATAAAATCGCTAACTATGGGAATTAGAAGTATTTCAGCATGAAGACATAGTAGACTAGTGGTAGAGTAAGTAGGAAGTGGGGGGCCTCTCTTACCAACACTTTGAAAATAAGTGAGATCCATTAGTCAACACGAACGCGCATTTCCACCACACGCCAAAATCTCCTTGTTTCCTTCCATAATACGACACTTATGTCCCCCTCTCTTATATCTCATTATTTTTTCATCCACAAGTAAAGAAAAAAAATCGTATCATTCCACCAATCACAGAATGGACTTGCCCCACGTGACCATCTCCCCCTCTATGCATGCGTATTTCATGGAATTGGATGCTCTCACAGTAATGCATCGGGCAGCGAAATTATGGCATTGTCACATTCACACATATTCTACCAAACTTGTAACACCAAATTCATTCATTTCAACGAAAGATTTCCCCCACCGTCTAAAATGTTTTATATCTAAAACACTGACAGGCACTTACGTTCAACTCTCACGTTTCTTTCGGGTTCAAATTCTCTCTTTGATTTGCCTAAAGTTCAAGTATTAAGATTTGTTCTGCTTTTTTTATTTATTTATTTATAAAATGACATCTGATTGAAAAATGTTGTCTTTCATTTATAATAAAAGATTAGTTGTTGCATATCAACTTAAAATAATCACTTCTTCCTTTTATAGCTGTATTGATTATTTAATTTCAAAAATTTTTTTAAATGTGCAAATACTATCTAATTTTTCATAGTTTTTTGACATTTCAACTAAAGCAAATACTATCTAATTTTCCATAGTTTTTTGACATTTCAATTAAGGCATTTATACAAATAAGTGATGACGTGGCCTCTACCATATTATCCCTTTCTTTTCATAAAGCTCCACCATCCTAATTCCTATCCAGTGTCTGACACTGACTGACTCAAACTTGGATAATTTGGAGTTTAGGCCCATGACAATTGCTTTGGATTGATTCTTCCTTTGTGGTCCATGTGTTGCGGAGTTGAACAACCCATGAATTTCTATAAATTCATATGTACTGTCAATTTTTTTTACTTCTTCCTGATAAATGAACTCAGACACGTACTATATTACCAGAAAAAGTAAAGGGAGAAAACGGATGTCTCAACAACCGCATCACAAGTCATTCTAAAAAGAAAAGTTTTATTATGCTTTTATAGAGAGATATTATTTGTACACTAAATTATATGAAAAATTGAGCAACAAATTTTACAATTGAGTGAGAAATAAAGAAAAGAGGAAAACATGAGATGCAATAAATGATGTGACAAAAAAAGATAAAGGTAAAAAATGTTGTATAAATTATTATATGAATAACTCATTTTTTTATAAAACACCATACTGATAACAATTAGTGAATGTTTTATTTCAATGATTAATATGATTGATGGTCATGTATTAGTAGTTGAGGAAGAACACTGGTAGTATACAGCATTCCTCATGTCGGAATTCCCATTCCAAATATTTTCGACTTGAAAAAAAGCACAAGCATCTAAACCTATGCAAATGCAATACTCTGAATATATATACAACAATTGATAAATGCTGTTACAAATATTTGAATAATCATTAGTATGTCAACATAAAAGCAATGATTAAGGAGGAAAGCTATCTACAGCCATGCAATATATGTAGTCAACGAATAAAAGCAAAGATGATAAAAAAAGATTATGATGCCAAGTTATCTTGGACATGGTTCTCAGACTTATCTTAGTTTCCTAATCGGCAAGGCACGTCCAAAGAGCTTTTCTACTTCACCGGCTTCCATTTTAAGCCCATCAAGAATCTCCATTTCTTCTTTTGATAACCCTCTTAAGAAATTTTCCTCGTCTTCTTGAAACATTTTGAACCCTTCTGCCAACTTCTGAAATAAGGTCGCCTCCGTTTTCCCCACCTTCTCCACCTCTTCTTCTATCTGTTCAACTTCCCTTACAATGGTCTCTTCTCCTTCCTCTACCTTTTTCTCCAGCCTTTCCACCAGGGAAGGCTCTGGCCCGCATGTGTTATCTGTCCTGATGAACTTGCTAAAGTCTCTTCCCACACTCTTAGATGCTTTTTCAAGTTCAGGAACTATAGATTCAGGCAAAACTGCACTCCTTGTGTATACAACAGCACCTCCATAACCATCCCAAGCATCGTTTCTGCCTCGGTAGTATACAAATACGTAGTCATCTGATTTATTCTCAATCTTGGATGACAAAATATACCTATATATATATATATATCATTGTTTGTAAGTCTTCTAATGTTAACAAAAGACTCTTTGATTCAAATATCTGGCAAATGTTAAATGATTTAATGTATGCACACGTAAAAGGAACAACATGTTGTATTCTTTTTCTGATCTAGGAAAGGAACATTTACTTCCTTCAAACACAGGGTGTATGATAACTACTATTTTTAACATATTTAATTGCCTTGCTTATGAGGTTTTGGTCTTGATTGATTAGTCCTACCACTAATTTGAATTATTGGGCCAAATTGGGCAGTGAATAATTTTGACAGCATTAGTTATATTTTGACACTATATCAGCATTTTAGTCATAACTTAAGCTATAGACCTCTAATTATGACGTTCTTTATATGCTACGAAAGTTAATAAAGATATCTACAAACTTTGTAAAAAGGACGAATTCGGGAATTTCAGTGTTAAAATTCAGCTTTAGAGTTAGACCAGAAGTATTGGGCGAGCATGCATGACATACCTTTTGTCTTTTGAGCATATATCATTAAATTCAAGGGCAAGTTAGGTAAATGAGATATCGTTGAAAAGCTTATTACATGGGCTAATAGTTGGGATAAGGGTAATCTTGGGATTAGGAGATAATTAGTTACAAAAGAGGAAAAACATAGTGCAAAAATAGACTTGGACCATTTGTGTAGTTGTGACCTTTCAGATTCAAGGTTTTCCCCCCTTGTTTGCGTTTTATGCATTTTTAGTTTCTCCATTGGTGATTGCTATAGAAGGCTAATGATTTGGATTCTGAGACTTGTTCTTAATTCTATTTTGGATTCAAACTTCCCCTTCTTTTCCAAATCTGTTTATAAGCATGTTTATGCCTGAACTAGATCTGATTAGGTTTTGGAATTTATTTCAGAATTTGTTTAGAAGCTACACTAATGAATTTGCGGTCTAATTAAATTGGATCATTCTTAAATCAATTGGACCTAAACATTGGTGTTGCAATTGCAAATTGGCGTTGTCCTTCATTGATTGAATCAGAGGATGTTTTCCAGTAGACAATTGAACCATTAACAATGATTGGATCTAGAATCAGTATAGTGATTTGTGATGAATTCTACCATGTGTGTGAATTTCTTAAGTCGAGCTTCATACCAATTAAATTTTTATTCAAGTTTGCTGAATTTTTTTATCTCCTGATAATGATCAAAACAACCTTTTCTAACTCTCCTAACTTAATTAAGAAACATGATTTGGTCTGTGCCTTAATTACACTACAACTCTACAAGTAAGTAGGAAGCTAGTTTTATTTTGGCTCTAGCACAACCCTCACGTCAATGTGCTTCGTGTGGATGTAGTTGCAATTAACTATACATGTCTAGCTAAGTAAAAATTGAAAAGAAAGCTTATGAATAACAAATTACCAGTCATCTTGATAGTGAAGGTACTTATTGTCATGATTGTAAAGGATCCCAGGATAGGAAGGATCTTGTACAAATCTCTGCTCAGCGGACCTAGTAATAAATCCAGCATCTGGAGTCCGTATTCTCCATGACAAATTACCCACAAGTTTGTTGGATTCTGTGTGAAATTCATGTAATTGGCAGTCAAAGGTATCGAAGGTAGGATTTAAGCCACTAGTGATGAACCACTTGCCACTGAACTCAGCAATGTTAAAGCTATTAACAAGGACATCAGGATTTGGAGCAGGAAATTCTCCCACATCAGATTTCTTAGGTACACATTTCTTCCGTGATACTGCACATTCATTGAATTCATCAACCACACTGTTTTCAAACAGGTCCCCACATTTAATCTGGAAAAATAAGAAGAAAATAAAAGCTTCATGAGCAGGATTTGGAGACATGAATAATGGTGCAGGCATGAATTTGATGTAAAGCGCGAGACTAACTTGGCATTCGGTCTCATCAGGTCTATTGTTGCAAGTTTGAAGACAAGCAATATTGGCCGCACAAGATGGGTTTGAAAGACACTTAGCCAGTTCTATCCTGCATAGACAAAAGAGTATGAAATTGGTGGCCATAACATGTAGTCATGGCAGAACAAGAACAAGAGAAAGAAAGATGGCATACCTGCAATCCTTCAACAAGCAAGCACAAGTTTTGAGAGCGTCAACAGCATCAGCTGGTGGAATGATCATTAAAACGGATACCAATATGCCAGCTACTGCCGTGATGCGTAAATTACTCCAATCTTTGAGAAACGCAAGCATTCGATCCGCGGCGAATTTCAATATATGTTGCTATCCAAACAAGGTGTAAAGTAAACTCAGAGGATGGACATTGGATATAAAGGTGCAATCTTAGGAACAAATTTTGCATTTTCACAAAAGGGATAAGCATGATTGCATTAACAATGAAGTAGGATAAACTAAGCAGCGGTTACTAACCCGTGGTATTTGTGAATTAGTGGGAGAAAAATATCCTTTCCCATGGTCGTGTTGCCCCCTCACACTGCAATAAGGTCTTAACAAGCGCAACCGTGTTGGCTTTCTGGCGGTGGCCAACACTTTGAGCACTACCACACTAGGAGCATATTTAAAACCTCTAGTCCTGTGAAACCTTAAATCACCTCTAACCGTAAGGCCTGCTTTTACACATACTTTGGGAGTGCCAGTGCCTTCCCCATGGGATAACAACATTGAGTGCGCACCCCACGTTGCCATATATACATATAATATAATAATAATAATAATATATTAATATATGTATATGTCTTCAACTCCAAATGTAACCTGATACTGTGAAAACCAAATCAACAAGATCAACAGGATATCATTTAGAATGCAGAGGTAATCATAGCCCAAAATGGAATACTAAAGACTCTATAATAAAAGGAAAATATAATTGTCCAAGAATATTGCATACCCACTTGTTTTCATTAGCCAAGTTACAAAATTTAGTTTATAATAGTAGTTAAGGGCAGAGATATAATTTAGAATGAGCAAAGTTGGAAACATGCCTTGCGGCGTAGAAGAGGCCAAGTGCAGGTAAAATGAGAAATAGAATAAGAAAATGTGAGGAAGAAGAGGAAGAAGAAGAAAGAAGAGTCGCCGTCGCATAACATGAGATAAGAACATGATGATGATGGTGTTTGTGTGGACTGCAAACAGACCCGTCACTCACTGGAACCTCAACAGACACGTCGACGCCTCTATTTGCTTCCAATTTCCTTGCAAATGGACTCAATATTCTAAAGTCCAATAAGGCCCACTTCACAAATCAGAACCAAGAAGATAAAATTGTAAATTTGTTCTCCTCTTTAATTGTCTCTAATCTCAATTTTGATAATTTTTTAAAATTATTAATGCATTTTGTCCTCCTTTTTTTTTATCTAATCACACAATTTTGATCTTTTCAATTTAGACATTAACTGTTAGCAACTTTCATTAACTGACATGTGTCATCCTCTAGCCTTGTCCTTCAAACATGTTTTCTCCCTCACTTTTTCTTATGCCCCTTTTTATTTCCCCTCTTTTATCCTACTTTTTCTCTTTTGTTTACTGCAAGCACAATCATCACAGCGGAACCATTGGAACAACCATTGCAATGACATGAAACCAAAGACAATCACCTACTTTGGAGGGTGAGACGTCACTTTCATTATTGTGTGCAACCTCATGTGTGAAAATGAGTTTGTAAGAGGTCACTTTCATTACTGTGTGCAATCTCATGTGTGAAGATGAGTTATAAATCTACAAACAATAAAAAATATGGTTGTTGGCGAGAATAACAATGTGACAGAGAGAGTTTGTCTTTGAATGCGAACACAAAAGTTGAGGAATCTATGGATAAAGATCCCTTCCTTTTACCTTCGTTGTGTATTGTTTTTTTTTCTTCTCGATTTGGGTTTTTCATTATTTCGTTGGATTTTGTAATTTTTGGATATTCACTTTCATTCACTTCTTGATTGCCTTTTTTTTTTACATTTGTTTCTTTGATTATCCTTCTTGATTCTTGAATTGATTTTGTTTGAAATTCTTGGTCTCATTCATTCACTTCGAATCTGGATTTCATTCCTCTAAATGCCATTATAAGTGTTTTGATTTTTCAATACTTGCTTTTGTGTTTGTTGGTTGGACCTGATGAAGGGTTTGTTGTCGACAAAGGTGGAGATGATAGAGTGCGAGGCAATATTAGTAGAGAACGAGAAGAGAAGAGATAAATAAAAAGAGGAATCACAACCATTCAATTAAAAACCGCAAACCGTTTGATGGACTCCTCAAGCGTTGACACGTGTCAGTTATCGTAAGTTGCTAACCGTCAATGTCTAAATCTGAACTCGCGGATCAAGATTGCGTGGTGATTGAATAAAAAAGGAGAACAAAATGCTTTAATAATTTTAAAGGAAGATCAAAATCGAAATTTAAGACAATTAAGGGGACCAAATTTATAATTTTACCAATAAAGAAAAATGAAAATGTTTCAAAGATAATAATTTAAACCTTTTTTCTTATTTTTCTATTTATAATTATATCTTTTCAATAAAATATTATTACTGTACTGATAAAACAAGGAATTTTCTATTTATAAGTATCTTTTCAATACGATATTACTGATAAAACAAGGAATTCACCCTAGTTAGTCTCATAATTTTGTCGGTAAGGATTTTCGGTCAAAGATATATAAAGAAAAAAATTACACTTCTTAAACACATTTACTTTGAGTTTTTCTTTTTTTCATTAAACTTATTTAATAGACAGAAATGAGAATGACCGAGAATAGACAAAACATGGTTCCTTACAAAACCAAAAGGAAATTGTAAGAGAAATACTAAAATACAATCTTTAATATATATTCTTTTAAATATATTATTTTTCTTTGTTTTTAATGCATTAAACATATTATCTTGAATTAATATAAATTTATTAAAAACTATAATTTTTTGTGTATCACTTCACATTTTATAATCTCCATTTATGATTGTGTAATTCTCAATAAATTTTAACTATTAATAACAAAGAATGTGTTAAATTAGAAGGAAACAAGGTTACAACAAAAAGATAATCAACCCTAGTTCAGAGTGCAACATCTTTAATAATTATTGATGGATAAATCCTTTTTTTTTCTCTTTAGTAATTTTCGTTCGTTGATAACTTGTTGGGCGATAATGGACGATGCATTTTGTTCATTTACTCTCTTAAGTATGTTAGAAAAAGTATTTACTTATTTTTATAAAAACCTGAAGTGCCTGCATCATAGTAAACAAAGTCATGATAAAGCACGATAGGATAAATGGATAAGGCAAAATACTAAGCTGCTTGTGATAATGAATACAGGAGTAGTGTTGTGGTAATTGCGATAATATTGTACAGCTAAGGAAGTGCTTTCCCTAAAATACATAAAAAGGTGACAAATAATTTTTAAAAGTAAGATGAAAACTCAAATGCATTTTGAATACTTAACAGTGTAATAGAACTATTATTCATTCTAAGCCATGGATAGTCGGCCAGGGGGCATCAAAAGAATATATCATTAAAAAATGTGAAATTTGATAACTTATATAAGATTTGGTGATCATAGCAAGGCCATAAAACACAAGCTGTAATCTGAGGGGAGTATGTAAGCGAGAATATCCATACCCCTAGCGGTGTTCACGAAGAAAAATGACACTATATCTGCTCAATTCCACTCGTCTCACGGAAAAATTTTGGTTGCTCTGCCTTCAACGTTACGCTGCTTCACAATGGGCTAATTTAACTTCTGTGGTGGGTAATAGAGCTTTGGTTTTTGGACATGAAAATAAAAACCCATTTACCTCGGCACCTTTTGTTTGCATTTTTATTTCTCGCAGCACTCCCCGCGTATTCCCCACTTGTATCGCCTGCACCCAATGATCCTCCACAAGGTCAAATCCGTTAACCTTATCATTTTAAATTTAATTCTTTCCTTTAATAAGTTACACACGTTATGTTATTACATATATCATTGTATTCTTTATTATTGTTGATTGAAATTTATTAAATTGAATCTCACTTATATTATTTAGCATGTTATGTAATTTTCTAGTTTTTAATCAATTTTAACTACAAAACATGATAGAAAAAGTGTGACAAGAGAATATGTTGATAAATATATTATCTAGAAATACAACCAAAAGCTAATTAAACTCAAAATTAGATGTTTTGATATATAACTATTTAGTTGAGTAAGATATTTGAGTTATAAATCTCGTCTTTGATTCTCACAAATTAAAAAAGAAAAACTCAAAATTAGATTAGACAATACATTATACCAGAGAGTTTGAGCAGTTTGCACCAACTTTACTGGTGCAGGTACATGTGTGCTGAAGTTCAATACGTCCCAATATGTGCCATTTGATGAGTGCGGTGATGTGAATGAGGAGATAGACAAGTGGGGTGACGATGGGTTCCCGACAACCTTGTGTTGTCGAAATGCTCTGACGGTTTTGTCGAATGCGTTGGCCTCGCAGGCCCTGAACTCAGGAGGACAAGTGTTCATTTCCCAAGATCAGTTGCAGAGTTGTGCCCAGTCATTTAACCCACAGCAAGGGGTATCGCTTAATTCATGCGGCTTTCAAAGCTTGTACCTAGGCAGTTCCAAATGCTCCAACCTCGTTTTACAGGATGTTAGGAAACTGCAACAGTACCAGGATGCATTGGACAAGTGTTCCCACTTCGACCACCCATTTGGTGAATCTTGTGCAGATTGCACCGGTGCAATATTGAGCTTGAGAGATGGTTTACATAATCAAGTGGCCAACAACAACAACAACCACACTGAGCTAGCCATATGTGAGGTAGCAGCTATTGTTGCTGTTGCAGCTGGGAAACCAAACGATCCTGTCGTTGACAAAGTCTTACGCTGCTTGCCACCTTCAGCTTCAGGATCAGACAAGAGTAGTCATCTCCACCATTTTTATTTTTTCATTTTTTTTCAAGTTCTAAACATATGGAGCCAAATAAAACTGACAAAAAGTTGTTAAATTTTGGGTCCCCAGGATCTTTGTGGAAACCCTTGTTGAGTGTGCCGGTAGTTATCCTTGCAATATTGCTTGTGGTTATTATGGTAAAATGTTTGTCCAAGAAGAAGTTTCGTAGACAGGCAAACTTGAAGGAGATCGTGGCGTGGTCTGGATTGTACTGGTTCTGCAAAAGGGAAATTGAGAATGCCATGAATTATGGCGGTGAAAAGATATGCCTTGGACGTGGGAGTACAGGGCAGGTGTATAGAGGTGTTCTGCCAAGTGGTCAACTCGTGGCCATCAAGCATTTAACAAAGAGTAACACCTCCGAGTCTTTCACTCGAGAAGTTGAAGGCCTTTCAAGGCTTCGCCATCCTAACCTGGTTTGCCTCTTTGGAAGTTGCATAGAAGGGGATGAGAGATATTTAGTCTATGAATTTTGTGCAAACGGAAATCTTGCTCAACATCTCTTAAGTAATGTCCTCTCTCCCTTAACCTTCACTCTTCATCAATCATATTTGACATGTCTAATGCGAATAATGACTTTTAGTTACCTCTATTTAGATATAGATTCTTTTTTATGCAGTTTCATAATGTTTTTGCCTTTTTGGTATTCTTCCCCAATTAAAATTAGAGTTTCATCTCTGTAATCCACCTTGACTTTTAATGAAATCATCTATTATGCGAATTATGGAGGTGAAACTTTAATTCTAATTAGAGAACAACACCAAAATCACTTATTGAAGTTCATCAAGTCCTGTCCTTTTATTTATGTATTTTTTATTCACTTGGAAGGTTTTGTATATGTGTGTGTGTGATTTTTTTCAGGAAGAGATAGCCACTTGACATGGGAAACAAGAGTAAGAATTTTGAGAGATTGTTCATACGCACTCAAGTACCTCCACCATCATATAGAAGGCTGTGTTGTCCATAGAGATATAAAGGTACGTACATACAAGCAGTGAAAATTTGGATCTGTTGTAGTATATTATGCACTTGAAAACAACATGCATGCAAATATATGTATAATATTTTCAGTTAGCATTATGGTAATGCCTCTCACTGATTTTAATTTTTAGCTTACGAACATTCTTTTGAATGAGAAATACCAAGCCAAACTATCAGATTTTGGACTGGCAAAGGTGATGGGGATTACAGAGAGCAAGGTTTTTACTGATGTTAGAGGAACAATAGGCTACATGGATCCAGAGTACATGAGTAATGCCAAGCTAACCTGCGCTAGCGATGTATACAGTTTTGGTATTGTTGCTCTACAAATTCTGTCAGGACAGAAAGTCATAGAATTGGATCTTGATGCCAGAGATCAACTCACTAGGAAGGTACTTGCACTTGCAGGGCGGACAGAGAACCGACAACAAATAATGTATGCATTATATTTACATGCCATTCAACTCAAACTGAGATAATTTGAAATTGGTTTTTTTAGGCAAGAGATGTGAGCATGGGAAAGCGTCCACTGTCGGATTTTGAAGACCCGCGACTAAATGGAAAAGTTGATAAGGCAGACTTCGAAGCCATCCTTCAGATTGCAGTGTTGTGTGTTGCCAAATCAAGCAAAGGTCGTCCAACCATTGAGCTTGTTTTTGAGGAATTGGACAAGGTCTGCGGGGACACAGAAACACGGATGGTATATATGCTATTGCTCAGTTACCCCTAAACACAATCATAACTATAGAGTCTGTTTACAACATTTTTTTTATCGACATATATATGTTAGTTGTTAATGGAAGGATTCAAACCACAATCTCTTTCCTTTCTCTTCTCTCTTTACCACCAACTCAACCCTCTTTTCTTTCTTTAGCATCAATTCAACTTTACAACTCCGAGTTTGCTTACAACTTAATATGCAGATGCAAGCCCTTTAGTGCTAGCCGTAGCTATGTGCCTATGTGTCTTATCAAATTGACAATAGTTTCTTTTTTTTTTCTGCAGAAGCAAAAGAAGGATGAGAGCTCATCAACAACATCCACCCCGAGCTCCAAATCGGCTCCTCTATGACATACAGGGTATTGCGCTGGTTGTAATTTACGAGTGTGTGTGATGAAACTTGAAAATGTAGTGTAAATTGAAATTAGAAGACGAACATATACATTACATATTATATATAATAAATCTTTTCAGCATGTAAGTATTACGACGGTACAAAATTAGGTGTGGCGTACATACAAAAATTTCCCTTATGGCTCTCTCTCGGTCACTGATCTGAAATCCTCCTACAAAAGCTGTTCTGCTGGTCCAACAAAGTGATTCATGTGGCGGCAAAAGAAACAAAATTATTCTAGCGATCATCCATATCTTTGATATTAAGGCGTGTTATAGACTTGTAGTAATAGCAATTTAAATCCACAGCCACTTTTTTAACTTTTCCCTGTTTTTAATTATATTATGGCATCTGCCAGGTTCCACAATAATGTAAATTTGGATATTCAATAATGAATGGAACGGAACGGAATAAATACGTATAATAAGAATATTGAATTGGATAATCTGTTTGATTATCCTGGTGTTTATTTACACCCATCTGCTGATACATTTATATTTGATATCCATGTACATCAAAAACTCTTTCATTGTGTTTTGCTTAGGAAGTCCTAGAACGACAACTAAAACATGACGATGAATGAAGCCAATAATTCTATGAGATTAACCTCGTAAACGCCGAAGAAATGGTGATGAAGTGTTGCCCACCTCGTCTTTTATGTGAAGTTTTCCTTTTCTAGATAAAGCAAAATTTATTAAAAGATTATTTTTACAATAAGAGGATAGATACATTTCAGGATTTTATAATTTATAGTTTATCAGTACATGTTGACTCATATATAATAATTTTATTCACGCAATACTAGTTGTAATACGTTTAAAAACATTATAGCTAGATTTGATCATGTAATAAACAGATAAGCTCAATTGTGACAACGGCTTACTTCTATGATAATGCTTGGTGTGTTCGGTAAAACTAATTAATAAATTGAATGAATTCTTAATTATAAGATATTATAAGTTACGTGAAACTGAAAAACTTACAAATTAGTTTATTACTATTTACTACTAGCTTATAGTCAAGGTAGCTTAAAAATTATTGTAACAAGTTATCAAACACACTAATATCTAATTAAACTTTAGTTTATTGAAAGTTGTTTGAGACAACTAGTTTGATATTTGATTTTTTTTTTATCAAGATCTAAGTTTAATCCCCAACTTAAATATGAAGTCGCAGTTAAAAATATCATTTTACATCAAAATTGGATTGATCCAATAAGAGATGGATTAGTTGGATGTCAAAGAAATTTGACATACTCAATTATTAGAAAAAAAATTAAACTTGAGTTTGATTTAATAAATAAATTTATTTTAAGAGCTTGGTTCAACTCAACTTTTATACCCTTATTTAATACTATATATATAATTAATAACTTTTTAAGCATAAAACTAAAAAGTTTAATGTATGTTCATTAATAATTATAAATCATTGTTTGAATTACTTTAAAAAAATTATTTTAAAAATTAACAAATTTATTATATGTTGAGTTGTGATTGGATGACTGTGTAAAAAATTTTAGGAAAACATAATTTTTTTTCTCAAAATTGAAACAACTTTTGTTATCTCCTTCAATTTTTTAAGATGTATTTTTTAAATACCCTTCCCATTATAGAGCAACGATCTAGCTAGTGAAAAAAACTTGGTTTTATTTACTGTCATTTGTCTCTTTTAAGTTCAAAGATGATGGTTTGTGTATCCTCTTGATTGAAGGTTGATGATCTAGCTGGTGAAAAAAAAAGTTCAGTTATATTTTAGTTTCATTTGCCTCTTAACCTTGAGGTTGGAGATTGTGTACCCACTAAAATTGGGATCAACTTGATGGGTCAGACAATTATCTAGTATCATGTTCGATTTACTCACAACTTAGCAGTTGATTCAAAAGAAAAATGGCACGATCACATAGAACTATATATATTCATGATAGAGCCATAGAGGTAATTGTCTCCCTAGTCAAGTATTAATCTCCACCAACAAGAGGAAAGACAAGAGCAACAACTTGAATGGACTAGACATAGTTGATCTTCAGACCAATTTCTCCAAGATTCCTCCTTGATTAGAACAATAAATAATACAAAAAGTAAAAAATAAAAAATTCATATATATTAACTTTTTATATTTAAAAGTAATAAAATAATTTAAAATGTTATACAGTATAAAATTATACACCATGAGAGTTGCATGAAAAATACATGTCACTCTTAAGAAATATGTGTTCACTTTGGGTTTTTTATACATATATTTTTAAATAAATTATACTAATAAGTAATAACCCTTGAAATTTCCTGAAATAGCATATAATCTCTGTTTTCTCAACGTTTACAGGAACCTCCTTTGTAAGATACACATGACAATATAATGTTTTCAAATAATTAAAGACTTAGTTGAAAAATTAAGAGCATTAGGATAAATTTAATGAAACCTCAACAAGTATTAATGTAATAAATTTTTCTTCGAAAACAAACTCATTCAATATACAGTAAGATACTAAATATAAACATTCCCCTCAACAAAAATTAGAATCTTAGTTCACCGTGAGACTAATTAATCTCTTTCACTTACACCTTGTGGTATGTTAACCCTCGCTATCGTGCTATTGTTTCTACTCTCATAGGTTTTGATCTAATCGTATTTTGCGTTCAAGTGATTGGTTCAACATTTTGTCTCATACCATTGAGCATTGTCTCATGTGAGCATTGAGGACAGGGAAACGTGTTGAAGTGAAATACCCAAACACGCCTTCGTTGAGACGTGGTTTGGGTGCAGAAACTCCACACTTTTTGATTGGCATTGGCAGTAGGAGATGAAGGAGAATGTCATGTCATCCTCTTAGAACGAACAATTCCATGCTCTAATTTCATTGTTATTTCCGCCAAATCATATTATTTGACGCCTTGTCTCGTCTCATCTGCTTACAAATACTAGTCTTGTGTCTCACCACAGCTTCCTCCCGCAACCTCTAATTTCATGAATGAATAATAAAAAAAAAAGGTGAACACATGGGATTGTTGTCCAAGTCCAAGACTATGCCTAAGAGAGAAAGCCACTTCCTAAAACTAGTACACCCTGGTGGCTTTGTAGAGCTACATGCTAACCCAATCTTGGCTTCTGAAGTCATGAGCAAGAATCCTAGGCACTGTGTTACACGACCCGACTTCTTCCAATATCCTTGGATTGTGGTTAGACCAGAATCCATTCTCACACCCGGCAACGTTTTCTACATCGTACCTTGTCACACCATCCGTCATAAGTTGAAGTCCACAAATTTCACTGCTAACACCCTTCTTCCTAATCAATCTTCTCTTGATTCTCACAGAGAAGCTAAAACCTCTAACTCCAACAAAATTCGATGCTTCCAAAAACAATCCTCATGCGTGAAATTACCCAGAGAGGGGAACAAACACAGCAAAGGAGGTAACTGGGATCAATCTTATGTCAGAGACAGGCCTGTTTATTATTCTAGCGACTACACTTCACGTTACTCGGGAAAAGTAAAGGCACGAAGCCCTAGTGGGAGATTCAACCACTCTGAGCAGATCCCTAAGCTGAAGCCGTGCCTGAAGAATGATAAGACCCACAGTGCTAGATCGCGACGTAATCTTAAAGTAAGATTTCAGTGCAGTGACGACAACGCCAACAGCGCCAATTTCACAACAAAATTCTACCGTTACTCCTAATCCATGGATATGGAGGGTGTGTAATGTGTTTGGATTGGTGTTGAACAGAAAATTGTACGTTCCAATGCAAAAATTTCAAAGCTTTCATTTGAAAGTTTGTTGGCATTGGATTCAACTGGTTTCCAGACAAACACACACGGATTAGTGGGATCCCTCATTAGACCATAACATAATAACATATATGTATATATATATATAGCTACATGCTATAGCACCTTACTGTCAAATTATTGCTTCTCTTCCTTAGCTGTGGTTTTTAATATCTCCTTCATATGTAAGTAAAGTGGATAGTGACCAAGAATTACAGTGTAAGTTCTCTCAGTTCGCAAATTGTAATAGCCTTCCTGATTTTTATTTCCCTGTTCCCTATCAATATAATGAAGGCAATAAAAATTAACCAAGCAACAATTAATTCTGTTTAGGAAGATCTTCTCTGTATGTTATTTATGTCAGTGTGTATCTGATATCAGTTTTTAACAAATAAGAATGTATGACAGAGTTCCTTTTTTCAATTTATTGAAGAACTTTGATGTTTAACGTGTTATGATATTTTTGAAGGGATTTCAAATCAGCTAGCTGTAAATTCAAATATCCGGGAATTTGCTTATTGATAACGTTGCCTACTCATATATATAGTCATGTATGTGAAGTGTGAACCTTATGAAAGATGGCATTTGAGCCCGTGAACCAACGTTCTTCTCCGTTGGGTGGTGCTACAAAACTAATTTATAGTGGATTCAATAAATCAATAAGGGTATATCTATCCGTGAATAGGACACAAGATTTGATTCCCTCATACATACCTATTCGTAATTTGTGACAAAAGGAATAACATCAGAATTGCCAGAATTGTTACATAATACAAACGAGGATCACTGTTTCCATAATGTCAACAATCCTTTATGGAAATCCACGGTTATCGTCTCGTTGTTCTTGAACTAAAGGTAGATACAGAAATATAGCTGAAGCCTACTAAAAACAAAACAAATACTTATATAGATGCTCGAGTTTCAAGTTTTAATTTAGAGAATACCATATACGGTTATCTTAACTTGTTTCGCTCGACCATACATACTGATGTACGAACAAACATCGACAGAAGTATACAAATGCCTCCTCAATATTCATCATCGCCAATTAAGTTATTGCTGTTGCAACCACACATTGATAATCTCTATCGGTAATAAACACTTCCCTCCTCCGATCTGCTGCTGGTATGATCTAAATGCATGCTGCTCCTTTCTTCTGACCTTATGCTGCTGTCGTTGTCTGAGTTCTCACTGCTGATTAGGCCAATTGAAACATTCCCTTCTGATGGCCTGCTTCCACTACGATCAAAAAGATCACCACCATCTTGTGACACCCCACTGCTGCTACTGCTGCTTGAATTAGATGAACGGCTTACATCCTCACTTTTCTTGTGGCTTAAGATTCTCACAGAAGATTTCTTGCTGCTCTTTTGGCTCAAAGAAGATTTCTTACTGCTCTTCTGGCTTAAGGAAGACTTCTTGTTGCTATTCTTTCTGCTGCTTTTCCTACTGGTTTTGTTGCTGGTTGAGATGCTTTCATTCTCTGAATCTGAAGTGGAGCTGCTTTTGTAGCTAGAAGAAGCGGTTCCATTCTTTGATCTGGTGCTGCTCTTGCGGCTTGATTTGGAGTAGAACTCCTTGTTCTGTTTGATGTCTTGTGGACTGTATTTTTGTTGGTTTTCATTCCCATAATAATCATACTCAGTTTCTGAGGCGTCTTCACTTTCTTGGTATTTTGCACTAACCTGATTTTGAGCAGTTACATTCTCCTCTACTTCACTAGAACTCCCTTCATCGGAGGAGGAGCTATCTCTGTCCTTAACAGATCCTGCTTCATTTTCAGGAGCAGCAGCACTCTTGGCTGCAGGAACAACCTCTGGAGGAGTGGTGGAAAGAAAACTTAGAGCAGTTACAACATCACTCATCAAAGGACGCGCTGCTGTTTCCTCCTGTAAGCACATTGCTGCAATTGCAACAACTTGGTTGAGATCCTTTTCTGGGAAATTATTTTCCAGACTTGGATCTGCCATGTCTGGATATCTTTTTGGGTCCCTGAATATGGGTTGTGCCTGCTCAGTGATAATAAGGGAAAATGTATAAAATTAACAAAAAAGATATTTGGGGATCAAATTAAGCTGTTGGACTTTGGTATTATAACAACCATAAACATTTTTATAGATACCATACTAGAGAAATCACATAGTTCTCATTAAATGATCACAACTCATGTTTTAAAAGGAAAAAAACATAGATAAGCACCTTATGTGCTTAGTGTTGTTCTATAATCAGAGAAAGAGTTTCAACTCGGAAATTTATGTGCAAACCTTTATTATAAAGATTTTTGAGGAGAAATTTCAATTCTGATTGAAGAATAACACTAGAAACTAAGAAGTGTATACAAGTTCTGTCCTTTTTAAAATTATAACAGATTCTATATTATTATTAGGTGGAATTCGTGTAGGAACACAAAATAATGTGCTTCCACGTCCTATTTAACAAGTCTCATTTATGATTTGACGAGAACTATGTGAATTATGTCCAAATTAAAGGGGTATATACCCATGAAACTAGATTTTGCTCATCGTGCGGTCTTGTGGTGTCAATGGCACGCCGTCCAGTTATGAGCTCTAGCAAGACAACTCCAAAACTGTACACATCTGATTTCAGGGTGAGGTTACCCGTTCTTACGTACTCTGGAGCACTGTAACCATAGTTTCCCATAACTCTTGTTGGTACGATGTTCGTCTTATCTTTACCAGCAAGTTTGGCCAGTCCATAATCAGATAGTTTTGCATTGTTATCATTATCCAGCAAGATGTTGGCGGATTTCAAGTCCCGGTATATGACTGAAGGATTGGCCTTGTCGTGCAAGTACCATAGTCCTTTCGCCGCATTTGATGCTATTTTCATTCTGCTGTACCAATCTAATACAGGTTCATCTGGTTTCCTCTCTGTTTTAAAAGCAGACACAAGCTTTGTTTTAGTTTTATTCTTATATAACGCACACATAATAATGTGTCAAAAATTGAAGGAGGATTAATATACAAATAAAGGGTGAGTACCAAGAAGACGGCCTTCTAAACAGCCCCCTGGCAAAAACTCATAGACCAAAAGACGTTGATCTCCATCAGCACAATAACCAGCGAGTTTGACCAGATTGTCATGGTTCAAGAGACTTAACATCAAAACCTCAACCAGAAATTCCTTGCTGCCTTGGACCCCATTTCGGTCGAGTTGCTTTACTGCTACAACCTGAAGAGGGGAACAAAACACACATGCATGCAAACGTGAGAAAAAAATATACATATATTGAATTTAACTGTTTTTTTATGAGTGAAAATTGAAGGCCTTATGATATGACCTGCCCGGTTGCAGGAATTGTTCCCTTATAAACTCTGCCAAAGCCCCCTTCACCCAACAAACATTCTTGGCGGAAATTCTTTGTTGCAATTGCCAGCTCACGGAATGTGAAATTTTGTGCTTGAATCTTTGAGGTGTCAAATTGGTTTGGATCATCTGCCTTTTGTTTCTTTACATCTGCATGTCACCCCCAACGTTTAATTTTCAAGTCTTATGGGGATGGAGATAAGTGAAAAATCAAATTGATAACAATAGTACAAACAAACAAGAATTTATATATTTTGATTCAATGAATGCCATTATTATTATTTTTAGCACCGTAATTAGGGTCTTTGAACCAACTTGCCTGGCGGTGTTCTAGTTACAAAGTTTTCCTGTGGTATAATGCCTTGCTGCTCCCTCTTGCTGTTGGTTCTCTTAGTCTTTGAAAAACAAGGAAAACAACTCATTCTTCTTCCAAGTGTCTAGAATCAAAAAACAAAACGTCCAGGAAGAATTCCCGGTTGGTAAATGTTATAGAGTAAGGGCAGGTTTTGGTTCTAGGCAAAATATTTTTTAATTAAGGGTCCATGAACTCTTTTGGGTTAATGCACGGAGGTTCCCCAAGTGAGATTGAAGGACCCCGCAAAAGGGGAGCAGAGGCTATAAGTTAAAAAGGAAGGGAAATCAGCAGCAAAAGGTGAAAGGAGGAGGTGTTAGACATGCATGCATGTATCATGTATGGAATAGGATCCACAAATGGCCACGTTTCCTCACAAGACTCGGAGAGAAAAGGGGAAATAATATTTTGAGTGGATATCATTATGGCTTCCGACAAATGTGGAAATCGTATTTCAGTTTTTGGGTTGCACCTGATTCTTTTGATTTTTTATTAGTCATGCATGGATGGCATCTAATTACCGTTACATTTTGACCTGCACCTTTCTTTCCATAAATATGATTATCTTAATTCAACTTTTGGGGTATATATGCCAATTCTATATTACATTCTATGCTATAGATAGATAGATTGTGAATGCAACGCAGAATCCAATTAAACCTTTGAAGATGAAGCGGAAATGATGGTTATGAAGGAAGGCAGAGTGGTAGTTGGAAGCGTTTCTCTGTTCTCTTCTCTCTCTCTCTCTCTGGCTTTTTTTTTTTTTTTTTGTTCGACTGTTCAGAGCTTCTCCTTTCTTAAAGAATCCAATTAAATAAGTAAACAATATAATTAAATAAAGTTTGATATTTTAAAATATTTATTAAAAAAATATTCTTCAAATTTAATTTGGATTTTATATTTTTTAAATTTATTTTTATACTTAGGTTTTTTAAATTCTTCATTACAACAATTTATTTACAAAATAGTTTTTATATATATTGACGATATTGAATTATATTAAATAAATTCATTTTCATCTTCTAAAAATATTATTCAACAATATCATAGAATTTTTTTAAATATTTTACCTTTTGTAATTAATACTTAAATTCATTTAATTAATATTATTCATAAAGAAAATATTTGTAAACCATCTTTAAAATTAACTTTTATTCTATAAAATATATTTTTAAATTAAAAATTTCAGATGTATTCATTACATGAAATAAAATAATTTTACCGAAATAAATAAATAACATAGTTAAATAAAATTTTCATATTTTAAAATATATTAAATTTTATTTTAAATTTCACGCTTTTTAAATTTATTTTCTAGTTATGTTTTTGAGTTCTTAGTTACAATAACATATTTATTAAACACTTTTGTAAATATATTGGTATTGTTGAATTCTATTTAAACAAACTATTTTTTATCTTCTAAAATATTATTGAAAATTAATAAAATATTTTAAAATTTTGTCTTTTGTGTTTAATACTTAAATTTATTTAATTAATATTATATAATAAAATATTTGTACATCACTTTTAAAATCAATTTTTACATTCTTAAAATTAAAAAATATGAATATATTTGTACCTGAAATAAAAGAACCTTAATGAAATGAATAAGTGATATAGTTAAATAAGATTTTTTTTATTTTAAAAATTTTATAATTTTATTCTTTAAATTTAATTTATATTTTATTTTAAAAAAAATATTTGTAATTAATTTCTAGAGTTCTTAATAACAACAATATATTTCTTAAATAATTTTTTAATTTCTTATCAAATTAAATTAATTTTACACACACTATTTTTATCAATATATTATTCCACCGAGTGAGGCAATTAATTTTAAACAATTCTTTAATTTTTTTACCCGACTACTTTTCGCTTAAAATTAATAAGTTTTAAAACTAAAAACTAAAAATAAAACGGAACAAACTATATATATATATATACTTCATTAAAGTTTTTATTTTAAGGTTTAACTTTATAATGACTTCTAAATAGTTGAGCCAAACTTAACATGACCCAAAATATATTAACCTATCGATTGATGAATTCAGTTTTCAATATTAATAGTTGCAGATATTAAGTGAATAGCATCCTACTTACTCTTAGAAACTCAATCGTACATAATTCGATGATCTATCAGAACTTAAAAATCATTATGTAAGAATATATTAACTTAGGTCATATGATGAATGAAATTAAGCTAGAATTACATATCGTTATTGCAAGGCTAGGATGTCTTCTTCACTCGTAATACTTTTAGTACTTTTCTCCTCAATAAATTCAATTACAGAGAAGGAAACAAGAGGTGAAGATCTCATATTCCACAAAAACAATGTCTTCAAATTGACAAATAAGATCAACAATGTTCCTGACAATATATGTTTTTTTTTCACAGCATATATATATATATATATGTACATCTCTACAAGTTGACAATACCGTTATTTTTTCGAATAATATCTTCAAGAAGTATTATATAATTTAATTTATTGTGTTTTTATGTATTTTAAAATAATATCCAGAAAGAGAAGTTCATTTACTTTGATAAAATACGATACTGATAATTAACACAAAAACTTGAGGGTGAATGAAAATGTACATGCATTTTCAAATGACGCGTAGGGCATTTCACATGGCGATGTGGTTAGCAAAATGGTATTTAATCACATGCACATGCAAACCAAAATTCGGGACACGAGAAAGCGATTCCCAAACACGTCAAAAGAATTTCCAATTGCAGTAAAGATGTCAATGGAAGCGTAAAGCCACTTGCTCGAGTGTCATTAGGGCTCTTCCGTACCTTTAAATATATACTACTATGCTAAGCCCAATCATTTATCATTAATTACACAAGCATTTTGCCCCATCAAATGATGCTACCGGCACCAGTCGTCATAATTATTTCTACTTATGGAAGTTACTCACAATTTATTGGAGTCGCTTTTTATTTTCTATTTAAGGAAATCCTTGACGTATTAAGAGGTATCCTTAGATAATCATAATACACGGAAAATATTTCTAATACGCAAGATTATACTGATCGATATTATGAAAAAGTAAAAGTAAATGTTTGTTGTTTTTCATTTATTATAAAAATAAAAGTTGATTAATGGTTATTTTTCACCGTGAAAAGTAATCTAAACACGCTAAAAATATTTTTTTAAAAGTTTTAGAGAGAGAAGTTTTGAAATGTTTCTTTGCCAACTTTTTGGCAAATACCAACAAGTAAAAATTAAGTGTCTTATAGGTTTAAAGAATGGCCATTATTTCAATGGTTCAGTTATATATGTGGTTTATTATGGATGACTTTTGTGGACGGTAAGATTAATTTTACCCACAAGGTTATATTATGTACCATTAGTATTAGATTTATTTTTCTCCCTCTCTCTCCTACGTGTTATTTCTCCATCTTCCATAGCGCTGGCGGCATAGACACCTCCAAGGCCGAACTCACGTCGTTGTTGGTGTTCAACAAGGAGACTCATTTTTTAACATTCCCATTGATTAATGTAGTCCAAGTGTTGTGGGTTAAGGGGTAAGCACCCGATAGATTTACATTAATCTGTCATAAGCAGTCATAATATTTTTTTTTCAAATTGTATATGATATCCTTTTTTTTATATTACTTTTATCTTCCTTTCATTAATATCATTGATTAGCGTCAATTGAAATATGTGAGTAAAAAAAATTGTTCTAACATCTTTATTACACTCATATCTCTTGTATTTTTCTCAAATTGCACCAGATACTTCTCTAATTTTTTACTTTAATTACTTTTACCCCCTTCTATTAATGTCATTAATTAACGTCAATTGAAATATGTGACTAGACGAAATTATCTTAACATCTTTGTTAAATATTCAATAACAAATTAACAATTGACTTTGTGAATAGACATTTCTTAAGGCAATAACAGTTTTTCCTTTAATATTTGACTCTTATTTCATTGTTGCTAACACTTGAAGAAGATGAAGCTCTTGATTGAAACATTATATCAAACATCTAACCATAAAAAATAAATATTTTAAAGAAAAGAGTTAAAAACACAAATGCAGGAACAAAACACTAAAATTTGAAACAAATGACCATTGTTGAAACACACGTCCAACAAAAACGCAATAACCAAATGATCCAACACATAAAAAAATTAAACTAAAAAGAAAAAGAAGAAGAAGAAAGGTTGTTAACACATGTGTACTAATAAGGTGGGTTCACGTCCAACAAAAAGTTAAGTTTACGTTCAATTAGAGAAAAAAAAGAATATTAAAATATTTTCATATTGAATATAGTGTCGTGTCTTTTATGAAGTTAAGAGAAACAAGATGAAAATATTTTAGACATAAATTCTCATTAAAAATATGTGATCAACATGTGTTTACTTTTTGTTAAATTATTAAATGGTGTTTAGGAGGAAGGAGGTTTGGTGTAATGTGAATTAAAAAATTAAGGAATTTTTTATAAGATGCAAAAAAGGAGGAATGTCGTGTGCAGTTTGAAAAAAAAACACAAAGAATGCGAATGTAATAAGCTTTAACCCAAAAGGAAAATTTACACCAATAGGCATGAATAATCATATAAATGTACTTGATATTGCATCTTAATCTAAAACCTTAAAGTTCAAATTTATGTATTTCACCTCACTCTTTTCTCCAACACCAAGCAACAATATCCTTGAAGGACTTTGATCAAAGTTGGTGTACATTTTTCATAACAAATATTGTTCCCCTGTTAAGAAGATTTGGAAACTAAATTCAACAATCCTAACTTGAGCTTCATTCAATTTCGCAGGGCATTATTAAATTATGCAAAAACAGTGAAGAAACAATTCAGTCAGTTGTAATACAATATGAGAAAAATAAAATTGAAAATAGGAATAGCAAGTGCTGCCTCAAGCGAAGCTCATTAAATACAAAGAACATTGATGGAATAGAGGGGGTGGTGGTCGGGGGAACCGAGCAATTTTATCGTTCTGAGTTATCTTGGAGGCACCAACGATCATACTGTTGCTAATTAACATATAGTATTATACCATCATGTAATCAGTGAATACCTATGCCTCTCAACCAGACTCCGCGGCGGCGGTGGGTGGTCGAAGCCGCCGTTGCGGACGCAGCTGAACAGCGAGGAACGTGGATGCATCGGCATGGCGACCAAAATCAAGGTTGATGCGTTGTGATGGGAGACGACTGAAGCCGTGAGGATCAGAAAGGCAATGGCAAAGGCGGTGGCACTGATCTCGAGACGACTTTCGTACTGGACGTCGATGGAGTAGTCGAGGTGTTTCACGTCCGGCAACGGCGTGCCAGCAAGGAGAATGCGGCGAGGGACATGCACCCAGCCTGTCCTTAGAGGACAGAGACAGAGAAAGAAAGAATAAAAATCTAATAACTGTATGGGTGAGATTGATCTCACATATATAACCAGTCCACGTTAGCCGTTGTCTGCAAAAACATTGTAGGGAGCATAGCTTGTGTTTAAGCAAAGGAGTGGTTGAGGGTCGGAGGAGAAGATTGTTCCAGGGATATTATTGAGCCGCGTTTTCTGGATGAGAGACTTGTTTCTTCTTTCTCCACTTTCTTTTGCTTGCTGTAGCAATTCAAATAAGCACGCCCACTCGCCTGGTCTAGAATCATCTCTACTTTAGTCATTCAGATTCTTTTTTTTTAGTCTTAAATTAATTTATAAAATGGTACTAGTTATTTTATTTTTTTTTAGCGTAAAAAGGTAATAGAGTAAAGTAACAAATGAAGAATGATTTTTTTTCAAAGTTAGTAAAATTCCTTTTCTTATTTATTGATATACACGTATTAAGAAATAAGTAATTGCTATATATTCAGATTAAAATATCTTTATTTAACTCCTCTTTCTTCTTTTAGCGTCAAAACAATTTTTCAATTTAACAACCCATCTAAAGTTTAATCCTTTACAACAGTTGACAATGTCATAAGAAATTAAAAATAATATAGTTTATAGAAAAATAATATAATTTATCTCTATTTAATAATATCATTCCTAAAATTTATTTTTTTATTTAATTATAACTATTTTCAAAAATTCTATTTTATTCATGATATTAAATTTTAGTGAAGAAAATTTTAGAAATATCCTTATTTTTATTTAAGATTGGTAAAATTAAATAATTTCAACTAATTTTCTTTATCAGTTAATTATTGTTATTTATGTATGAGTTTACAATACCTAATTACTTAATTCATCAAGATTTTTAAAAAGTAATTAATTTAGTTGATATCAATGAATTTATGTTAAATTTATAATTTTTTTTACAAAAATATCATTGTCATTAATATTTATCTCTCTCTTTCAACTTTTAGTCTATATGTTTAGACATGACAAGAAAATTCATACTAGTGAGTATCCACCCGAATCCGTCCCGATTTTGATGGATAATATCCGAATTGACCAGATATGGGTTCGGGTTTGGATTTTCCCCTATAATCAAAAGTCGGGATACGGGTATGAGATTATTAGATTCGTCCCTACCTGAACCCAAACCCGCCCAGCCACTTAACATCTTTAAAATTTTTGCATAATTTAATAAAAAAAGATAGAATTTTTATTACTAGTTAATTTTATTTTAGAATTTTTACATAATTTAATATTATTTTCTTAACGATTTTTGTAGACACGTGCGCTATAATAAATTTATAGATATATAAGTGGTTAAAAATAATGTTTGACAATCAATTTATTATTTTTTTAAATTAAATTTTTAATATTTTTCTAATTTGAATTGTATATGGGATGGGATCGAGAATACCCGATACTCGACCGGTATGAGGATGAGATAATAAACTTTAACCTATCAGGTATCGGGTACGGGTATGAAAATATGTTGGGGGTGGGAGTAAGGGATTGAGGAAACAATACCTGTATCTGTCCTGCCCCATTGTCATGTCTATGTATATTCTCTTTCTTTCTCTCTTTTTTATTTTTAATTAAGGGAGTGTTTCGGGGGTAAATTTTTTTATGCTAAAAAATTGTTTTCTAAGAATAAATGAAATTTATTTGGTTGACCATTAAAATCTTAAGATAAGTTTTATAAGATTCAAAGAGGTATGAAATATTTTTATCACATTAAATAATTTAATAAAGTAAGATGATATTTTATTGTAATAAAAAATTAACCGGCAAACTAAACTCTACCTAAATAAACAATTTTTAAAATAAATACATTTAATAAAGAAAAAATAAAATACATTTTAACATTTCTTTAAATAAATAAAAAATACAAAAAGTACTTCTAAATTGATCTCATCCTTTAAAAAATTCAAATTCAAATTTGTTGAGTAATAACTTATTAACTTAATTCTTCAATAAAATATTATTTTCAAATTATCAATAACTCTCTCATTATTTTTTATTACGAAAAAAAATTATACATGTTCAATTTTTTAAATTATGACATGAATTCTGTCTCCATAAATATGGATATAGGACAAAAAAAAAATGGGGATCACTTTTTTTTCGTTCTTATCCTAGTCTTTTTTGTGTAAGTAAAATAAATGGGGGTTTCCAAAAATTAAAGGATTATTTTGTTTCTGATAATTATTTATTTAATCAGTGGATGAAAGTATACTCTGGATCGAACTTATAGAGAGTATTATCTTCTTTTTTCTACCAATAGAAAGTCCCAATTAGTATTCTTTTTCTATTATACGTAAATATACATGTTCTTTTGGATATTTTTAAAAATATACGTTACTAATTATTTGTGGGAAAGTTTATGTGAGAAATTGATTAAAAAATATTTTGAAAAAAATATTATTTCTTAAGAATGTTATTTTTTTTTTAAAATTTGATATCAGGAAACTAAGTTTCTTAATTCATGATTTTTGAAAAATAAATTTTTTCCCAAGAATATTATAGTGTAAAAATAATTGATATAAAAAATATTATAGACTAGATCTTGTATAAAAGAATTAATGTTATTTTAAATTTAAATCTTATAAATAATTAAATAGTAACGGGGGAGGGAGTATTTTTTTTCTTTACTCACTTTGATAGATAGTACTGTACTACTTTATTCACGGGTAATGAGTTAACATATTATTGATGGATCATATAAAAATGGGTTATTATGTAAGGTAGGACGTGAAATAGAAAAATCTCAGATAAAAACATTTTAGCAAATTTGTACTACCGAAACGTAAATTAAAGGAAAAGAAAAAAGAAAAAACAAAAGCAGAGAAGAACAAAAAAAACCAGAAGTTTGTTTTACTAAGGTCCACCATCCCCTCAAATTCAAGAAACCGAAGCTAGAGAACTACGAGGAAGAGGAGGAAGAGCAGCAACAACTGTAAGCACAAACAGTCACTTTCAAACACCAACAACTGTGTGTGTCTAAACTAAGGTGCTCTATCTCTTTCTCTCTCTGTTTTTTTTCTCTCCCAATAATTGTTTACACATGTTTTCAGCTCAAGTCTCTTCCTCCACCTCTTGTTTTGCATCATGTTCCCAATTAGCTTTCTCGTACAAGTTTCTGGATGTTTGGATTTCCTTTGTGCCAAAAACCAAAATCAATTTTTATAGAATTCACATGTGTGTGTATGTTGGTCGCGTTCTCTGAATTGCCTTGCCAAGGGAAATCCGACCTCTTAGTTTACGAAATTTAGATTAACGATTCAGAAATTGAAATTTCCAGATTGCAAATTGTTGGATCCGAAGGGAGTGTTAACAGTTACGGTCGTGGTTTGAATTTGGTGTATGACCTAAGTGAGCAATGTGGTCCTCGTTCCGTGAGTGTGACCCCTTGGCTTGAAGCTTGAATATGAATCCCTCAAATATATTATCATAAGACTATGTTGTGCGTGGGTTTTATGCTGCTTTCTTGCTTCTTCAAAAGAAAACCCTCACATGTTTCTGAATCAAAATAGGCGCAGTTACTACTGCTAAGTAGAAAGATGAAAGCGTTCTTTGTTTTAATGCCTGCGAGAGGGGGTTAGACTGATTGGAGATTTGGAGGTCACTAGGTTTTTGTTCTTTTTAAATGAACTTGCAGTTACTGTGATGTCCTCCTATATTTCCTGAGTGAGAATATGATCTGTGTTTAACTATTCCTAAGAAAACAAACACAATGAAGCTGTCCTGTGCGGGCAACAGTTTTGACAAATTAATCACTGGAATTGTGTGCAGGACCAATTAACCATTTGGGAAGTTTAGGCAAGGTCATGTTGGCAAAAATGGAATACTGAAGAGTGATATTCTTCTGAAATGTGGATTTTCCGTGGGCTATGACCAGTTAGATGGTGGTGGATAAGTTATAGGAATCTGCAACTATAAATGCAGCTTGTGGATACATGTAGTTGAACAAGTTCCATAGAAACTACCAAGGATTAAAGTTATCCCTTTTATATGGTTGCTGTGACAAAGCTCTTTCTTCACCTAAAACCATTAGATCTGACAGACCAAATTCTGAATTTTGATTATGGCATTAAGCATAATTTAGCCATAATCCTGCAATTATATTATTAATGTAATGCTTGATTTCAATCCTCATCCCCTGGCTCCTTAAATATATTATTTTCATTGTCTATCTAATTAAAATTAAGAAAGTGAAATAAAAGGCTTCCAAGTTTACAACATTAAGTTAAAGGGATGGAGAACTAGAATCATCTAATTATTTTTGTGTAATTTTTTCTATGTATTGAGTTATACAGACTCTCGCATAGGAGATTTTACAATAACTTGAAATCGTAATGATTGTAATTAAATTAACCAAAGCAATTGCCTTTCCTTACTAAAGAAATCCTTAGTTCAAATCCAAGGGATTGGTCTAGTGGAGTAAGACAAAGTCTTGTATTTCATAGTTTATAGACTCAAGCTCCCCCTTATTTCCTTGATATTAGGTAAATGTAAGTTATCTATAAGTGCTCTTTGAGTTCAAGGGCTTTCCCTATGTTAAACGATTGACAAATGCACCAAATTATCACAAGTAGTAAAGTAAAATGGAAGACTGAGTGTCGAGTTCAAAGGGACTTTGTTTGTACTTAGATTGGTTCATATCCAATTTTCAAGCAATTAATTGAAGAGAAGGGATGATGAGTAAAAAGTAAAGTAAAGTCATTGAAACTGTAAAAATTGCAATTGAGTAAGACAAAAGACGAACACTTTTTAAATGCTAGGATTAATTTAGACTGCAAATGTGTTGGGGTCTAGCATATCAAACTACCAAACTACTTGTGATGTAATGTTAATAATTTTTCTCTATCTAATATTATTCCAGTTTTTATCCACATCTACTACTCTAACCCTGATTCCTCAAGTGAAATTGCATTAAGAATAGAGATGCATGTATAGGCCAAACAAAAATCATTCTATTCCTAGACATGATTCATTTAGATGTCTTTTTCGAGTTCTTTAGAAAATAAGTACTTTCCAATGCCTAAATCCTAAACAGATGCATGAGTATGGGTGATCAGACCACAATCAATAACAATAAACACAAAAAAGGAACAATAAGAACTGGAATTGCATTAAATAGATAGTAGGTAAAGAATTACATTGCAAGAGTTTGGCCGTTAGGCTTTCAACAATGGGGTTTAGCCTATCATTGGCATGAGAGATTACACTTTAGGGGTTAATGGGGATAAAAGAAGAATAGGGATGGAGAGAGAGGGGATGAATAGCTCTAGAGATGAGGGTTTCCCCTAGTTGAGATGCTCAGGTTTTGGATGTATTCAGTCGAGAGCTCTGAGTCTCGGTGTGTCTTTCTCCTTTGCTTCCTATTCCTTTTATAGGCCTGAGTTAGTTTAAAATTAACACGACTTCGCGCTAAGCGCGACATCTTGGGCTTAGTGAGTATGACGGTGATCACACGCTTAGCGCGGGATTCGCGCTAAGCACGCCTTCATGTTCTTCGTGGGTCTTCTTCGTGCTAAGTTTGGACTGACCGTTGAGCGAGGCGTCGCGTTGGGCTTGTCTTGCACGTTAAGCGAGATGTCCCAACTTCAACTTTTTCTTCAAGGCTTTTTTTTTTCTTCAATTTTTCTCTAAAATGCTTGTAATTTTCCTTCTTTTGAATCCTGTTGGTCAAGAATTAAAATGATATGAAAATCCTCATTATTCTCTTAAAAACAAACAGGAAAGTAGAGGAAATCTAACAATTCTTGTCTGATTTGACTGTCAATTAATCCTAAATTTCGCAGTTATCACCCTATCTTGGACTAAGGCACCATCCTGGCATCTCCTCTTCCTAATTTTATTTCATGAAAAAAATGCTTAGTTCAAATTATGTTACTTGGGTTTCTTACAAAATTTGAACTTCTATTTATGGAAGAACTTATTGATTTTATGCTAGAGGTGAATGTTGTACTTCTGCAACTCCCCGTTTGTTTACAGTTTGTATGTTCTTTACTTGTACAATGATCTCAAATTTCCATTTTGTTTCAATAACTTTCTGTTCTGAACTGTTTATAGAATTTAACCATTCCTTCTGTTATGTATTGCAGAGTCTGTAATTGGCTGGAAGTTTGATATGATGACAATTTTCAATTCCTATCCTTGGAAGCCCTTGATAATTCATAAACATGATGGAAAACCTTAGAGTCAGATAACATTGATCTTTCCTTGTTTTGGTGGATATATGGCTAATCATTCTTTAGTTTTAGATAACAACACATCTGTTAGTACTGTTACTGTAGCAGAGCAGCCTTTAGTCATTGGGCAAGAGTTTCCAGATGTGGAAACCTGTCGAAGAACAATGAAAGATATTGCCATTGCTATGCATTTTGATCTTCGGATAGTTAAGTCAGATCGCAGTCGATTTATAGCAAAATGCTCCAAAGAAGGGTGTCCATGGCGTGTCCATGTAGCAAAGTGTCCCGGTGTTCCAACTTTTACCGTAAGAACTCTGCATGGAGAGCATACTTGTGAGGGAGTTCAGAACCTTCATCATCAGCAGGCATCAGTAGGTTGGGTTGCAAGATCTGTTGAAGCACGCATTCGAGATAATCCACAATACAAACCAAGGGAAATACTGCAAGATATTCGTGATCAGCATGGAATTGCTGTTTCTTACATGCAAGCCTGGCGGGGGAAGGAGCGTAGCATGGCTGCACTTCATGGAACATTTGAAGAGGGTTACCGTCTTCTCCCTGCTTATTGTGAACAAATAAGGAAAACCAACCCTGGTAGCATTGCATCTGTTGTTGCCACTGGACAAGAAAATTATTTTCAACGACTGTTTATTTCTTATCGTGCATCAATTTATGGGTTTATAAATGCTTGTAGGCCACTTTTAGAACTTGACAGAGCACATCTTAAAGGAAAATACCTAGGTACATTGCTCTGTGCTGCAGCTGTTGATGCTGATGATGCTTTGTTTCCTTTGGCTATAGCTGTTGTTGATGCTGAAAGTGATGAAAACTGGATGTGGTTCATGTCAGAATTGCGGAAACTTCTAGGAGTAAACACAGACAACATGCCTAGACTGACAATATTGTCTGAAAGGCAAAGAGGCTTGGTGGAGGCCGTAGAAACACATTTTCCTACTGCTTCACATGGTTTCTGTCTGCGTTATGTTAGTGAAAATTTTCGTGATACATTTAAAAATACAAAGTTGGTAAACATCTTTTGGAATGCTGTTTATGCGCTCACTGCTGCTGAATTTGAAAGCAAGATCACCGAGATGATGGAAATTTCACAAGATGTCATATCATGGTTTCAACAATTTCCTCCCTATCTTTGGGCGGTGGCATACTTTGACAGTGTTCGATATGGCCATTTCACACTTGGGGTAACAGAATTATTGTATAACTGGGCCCTTGAATGTCATGAGCTCCCTGTAGTACAGATGATGGAACACATCCGCCAGCAGATGGTATCTTGGTTTAATGATCGGCAGGATATGGGCATGACGTGGACGTCAATTCTTGTACCATCTGCTGAGAAGCGGATTATGGAAGCAATTGCTGATGCTCATTGCTATCAAGTGCTCCGGGCAAATGAAGTTGAGTTTGAAATTGTGTCAACTGAGAGGACCAATATTGTGGATATACGGAGTCGTGAGTGCTCTTGTCGCCGTTGGCAGTTGTATGGCTTACCTTGTGCCCATGCTGCTGCTGCACTTATTTCTTGTGGGCACAATGCCCACATGTTTGCTGAACCATGCTTCACTGTACAAAGTTACAGAATGACTTATTCACAGATGATTAATCCTATACCAGATAAGAGCCAGTGGAGAGATCAGGGAGAAGGAGCAGAAGGCGGAGGAGGTGCAAGGGTTGATATCATAATTCGCCCACCAAAGACTCGCCGGCCGCCTGGAAGGCCTAAAAAGAAGGTTCTACGAGTGGAGAACTTTAAGCGTCCCAAAAGAGTTGTTCAATGTGGTCGCTGTCATATGTTAGGACATTCTCAAAAGAAATGCACAATGCCCATTTGAAAAATTTGTTTACTTGTTAAAATATCTTTTGTTTCAGGGACATATAAGCAATAGATCGAATGTTGTGTTTGTATTGTAATTTAAATGTATTCTGAACAAGTCAATGACAAAATAAGAATCCATTAGTTTTTGCCAAGGTTCTCATCAAATGGTAGCGGGCTGTCTGCATGGCTGTTTTCTCGTTTTACTTAATAATTGGTTAATGTCAGAAAATTGCCTTGCCGGTTTGTCTCTGTTCTGGATATTGTATCATAATTTTCATAATGATTTGAAGTTGGGCAAAATAACTTGGACTGGCATATCATCATTCCTCAAAATGCTGCTTGTTTTTCAGGTCTTTCAATTTTAGTTCTTAGTCATGTCTAGGAATAGTACATGCCTTTCTTGATTGTGTTTTTTATGAACTTGACTATAGAGAAATGATAAAGTCAAGAAAAGCATTTTCAAATGGCGTTACATGAGAAAGGCACAGATGCTTGGAGGATCTTATTTATTTGGAGTATTTATTACGACAGGTGAATGGAAGATGTAACCAGACATTTGCTTCTAATTGTTGCCCGTCGGGCCAGTTCTTGGCAGTATTTGCCCATTGCATCCCTAGATTTTTTTTTCCCCGATTTTGTTGTTTGCTTTCATAATGGTTGGATAAATTGTTGCTTCTACCTAATGCAGGTTTTCCAAATTTTAATTTTCAAGTCTGCATGCATTGAAATGCACCTGTTTTGGAAGCAAGGGCATTAATTATCAATTTATTACTGGTCAGACTTCGTTCTGTGATTGTTCAAGGGTCAGTTATGAAAGTCAAGGGCCCGAGTAAGAAGAAACTCAACACGATAGTAGAATTGAATACTAAAGCCACACAATTACAACGGTGACATTCCATGTTCCTATCATCAAATCTTAGACATTTAATTTGTTCATTTTTTGTATTCATTAGGGCAATCAAGAGCATGTTGCTGTCAAATTGAAAAAAGGACAAGGCATTCCTCAGAAGATGTGATCGCAGGTTAACATAAATATGTCAGCCTGATAAGTTTGGATAGTTGTCTTTAAATGAATAGAAATGACTCGCAGTAAATTAATGGAGTAATTAAAAGTATAAAAATATGATTTTAATTTTTGAAATATTAAATAACAGGCGTTTTAACCTTTGACATTAACAAACAATGATCATAAATTAGTTACTGTTCATCATATATATTTCCAGTAACTAATTTATTGCATATCAATAGAATCATGTTCACTTTGGTAT